>NC_092164.1:50505305-50570305 GCF_045791955.1 Oncorhynchus clarkii lewisi
GAGAGGAGGAGAGACAGAGGGAAGGATACATGGAGCGAGAGGGAGAGAGGAGCGAGACGGGGAGAGGGAGGGAGAGAGAGAGAGAGAGAGGAGGAGAGACAGAGGGAAGGTTAGATGGAGCGAGAGGGAGAGAGGAGAGAGACGGGGAGAGGGAGGGAGAGAGAGAGAGAGAGAGGAGGAGAGACAGAGGGAAGGTTACATGGAGCGAGAGGGAGAGAGGAGAGAGACGGGGAGAGGGAGGGAGAGAGAGAGAGGAGGAGAGACAGAGGGAAGGATACATGGAGCGAGAGGGAGAGAGGAGCGAGACGGGGAGACGAAGGGAGAGAGAGAGAGAGAGAGGAGGAGAGACAGAGGGAAGGTTAGATGGAGCGAGAGGGAGAGAGGAGAGAGACGGGGAGAGGGAGGGAGAGGAGAGAGAGAGAGACAGAGGGAAGGATACGTGGAGCGAGAGGGAGAGAGGAGAGAGACGGGGAGAGGGAGGGAGAGGAGAGAGAGAGAGACAGAGGGAAGGATACGTGGAGCGAGAGGGAGAGAGGAGAGAGACGGCGATAGGGAGGGAGAGGAGAGACAGAGATAGAGGGAAGGTTACATGGAGCGACAGGGAGAGAGGAGAGAGACGGGGAGAGGAAGGGAGAGGAGAGAGAGAGACAGAAGGCCTAGTCTATGTTTAAAGATGGAGTCAAAAATACCAAGGTGTGCTTCTCTCTCTTTCTATTTCTCTCTATCATTTCACTCTTTAGCTTTCCACTCCTTTCTCTTATAAATTGACACATTTTCTATTCTTCTTTCTCTCCCTTTCTCCCCTCGGTCTCCTCGTCGAAAGCGAAGCTTCGTTAGGGCACAGGGTGGCTGTAAGAAGTCCATGCAAGCGTGTGTCCGTGTGTGTGTCCGTGTGTGTGTGTGAGTATGTGTGTATGTGTGTGTGTGTGTGTGTGTGTGTGTGCGTGCGTGCGTGCGTGTGTGTGAGTGTGTGTGTATGTGTGTGTGTGTGTGTGTGTGTGTGTGTGTGTGTGTGTGTGTGTGTGTGTGTGTGTGTGTGTGTGTGCGTGCGTGCATGTGTTCTGTCTGGATATGTAGTCCTGGGCAGTTTTGTGGAGGTCTGATTAGAGCTTTAGATACAGAATGAATGGAAAGTGTCTTTCTTTAGACGTACCCGTCTGGCAGCAGCCGTGTCAAAGAATTGAGACGTTGTTGAGTACATGATGCTGGGAACACTAGGAACTGTTGTCGTAAGCAACAATTACCCTTATTTGACATTCCGGAACATCCCTGTAAAATGGCTGCCGTTTAGACACAGTCTGTGATGGAAGCCAGGAAGTTTCCAGTATTTCTTCTTCCCTCCATTTCACTCACTCTCTCAATATGTCTCGATCACCGGATCCACTGTTCACCAAATATAAAACTGCAAAGTTAAAATACATTATCCCAATGTAATGTATAGATATTATGTTTTCTATGAAAATAGAGCTACTATGTTGGTCGTTTCACCAATTTGGTGCCTTTTGAGATGTGTAACTTGGTGAGAAAAAAACCCCGTTTGATTTCACCTCATTTTAACATTCTGTCTTAATGAGCACATGTTCATCTGAATAAAAAACACATCTTCCCATCTCAAGAGTTTTTTTTAAGGACTATAGTATGGGCCTGTAGTACGTGCCTATTAAGTGCCAAATAAAGTAACAGGGTTGACCGTAACAGGGTTGATGATTTCTTCTTAAATCAGCCATAAATCCTATTGTAACAGTGGAAACGGTACTCTAGGTTGTTGTGTGCAACAGGAAGAAGCAACTGAACACGATATTCACACAAAATAATGGCTTGTTAGGCTCGACCTGCTCAGTTTTCACCACAAAACACCAGAAAATGGACAAAAAGAGTAGAACCAGCTCACCTGCTTTACACTATGATTTCACTATGAAATATTTTAAAAGGAATAGTTTCACAAAATTGAGAGTTCAGTTCATGTAACAGGTTTGATTTTTTGATTTTGATTTTATTTTAATTTTTATTTTAATTTGATTTTTTTTTACCTTAAAATGAGTCACTAATCACGTTACATAAATTATAATCTTCAGAAAATAGCTTGGGCTTTACAATCAAGGTGAACCTCTGAGAAATGTTGGTGTTAAATGGGTTGAAGTCTGTCTGGAAGTTACAGAGGGTGCACATAGGGGGGGGGGGGGGGTGTCAAAATGCAGAATTTGGGCACTTTACCAAGTCTTTATTCATATACAAATGTATTGAATTCTCCATGTGGTCTATATATTACGGTCGTTTAGAGATGGAGACCAAGGCGCAGCGTGGTAAGCGTACATCTTTCTTTTATTGATGAAAAACATACACAAACGTAAAGTTCTGTAGTGCTGGAAAGCAACCGTACAAAACAAGATCCCACAAACTCAGGTAGAAAACAGGCTGCCTAAGTATGATCCCCAATCAGAGACAACGATAGACAGCTGCCTCTGATTGGGAACCATACCCGGCCAACAAAGAAACAGAACACATAGATTTTCCCACCCAAGTCACACCCTGACCTAACCAAATAGAGAATAAAAAAGGCTCTCTAATGTCAGGGCGTGACACTATATTAAAGGGCACTTCGATATAACATACGTTTTTAATTCAATATTGGAGCACAATTTCTACATACTATAAAAAACATAAACCAAAAAATATATATCAAATTATCTAAAAGTGACCTCTTGTGAAAACGATAGTCACTGTTAGTCATTAAGTACCAACTGAGGGACACAATGTACATTTCCATAAAACACTGTCTGCTGCTGAGTGGATTTTTCTGAAGAGCTGAACTAGTCGTTTTTTTTTTACAGCTTTACACACACACACACACACACACACACACACACACACACACACACACACACACACACACACACACACACACACACACACACACACACTCACTCCTGGCACCTGGAGGAGTCATCAGAGTTAGTGCTCCTCTGGCACATCGATCTTAATCTCTATACGAACACAAAGGTTATTTATGCATTGCAGTTGTATACAATCACACAACGTCTAACTATGGACTGTATTGTGTATTTAGACAGTTATAGACAGTTATATAGCTATACTTGTTATATTTTCTTACACGGAGGGTAGGGCTCGACTTGCCCTGACCAGACCCTGAAGCACACACCCGCCACAGATTATGAAAATGGCCTGGATTAATTCAAAGTTTTTGCTATGAATTCAAATACTGCCGCTTCTGCATTTTCTATAAGTAGTTCATCAGGAAAACTCAATCAACACTGAGCTGAACAAAATGACTATCCAACCTTATCACTACTACCACAGCACACGCGTGTGTGTGTGGTGTGATTTTGTTCATTGATTAAACTCCTCTTCCTCCAGGCTAAATAATGCATGGAAGAAAATAATTAATCTCTCTCTCTCTCTGTATGTCTCTCTGTCTCTCTGTATGTCTCTCTGTCTCTCTCTCTCTCTCTGTATGTCTCTCTCTGTCTCTCTGTATGTCTCTCTGTCTCTCTCTCTCTCTCTGTATGTCTCTCTCTGTCTCTCTCTCTGTATGTCTCTCTCTCTCTCTGTATGTCTCTCTGACTCTGTATGTCTCTCTGTCTCTCTGTATGTTTCTCTGTCTCTCTATGTCTCTCTCTCTCTCTGTATCTCTCTCTCTCTGTATGTCTCTCTGTCTCTCTATGTCTCTCTATCTGTCTCTCTGTCTCTCTCTCTCTGTATGTTTCTCTGTCTCTCTATGTCTCTCTCTCTCTCTGTATGTCTCTCTCTCTCTCTGTATGTCTCTCTGTCTCTCTATGTCTCTTACTCTGTATGTCTCTCTGTCTCTATGTCTCTCTCTCTGCATGTTTCTCTGTCTATGTCTCTCTCTCTCTCTCTCTCTGTATGTCTCTCTCTCTCTCTGTTTGTCTCTCTGTCTCTCTATGTCTCTCTCTCTTTGTATGTTTCTCTGTCTCTCGATGTCTCTCTCTCTCTCGCTGCATGACTCTCGTTATCTCTCTCTTTCTAGCCCTCTCTCTGTCGCTCTCTCTGTCGCTCTCTCTATGTCTCTCTATGTTTCTCTCTCCATCTCATGACTCTTCCAATGTGGCTGAATAGAATGGAGCCATTAGATTACTATCTTTTATTACTGCAGAGAGAGAGAGAGCGAGAAAGAGAGAGCAGACAGAGGTGGGTTCCCTATAGAGATTCATCTTTAGTCAGTCTGTGACCCCCCCCCCCCCGCCCCCCTCCCCCACCTTCTCTCTTTCTCTCTCTCTCTCTCCAGTTTTCTCGGTAGGGGACATGAGGACAGCAGGGATAGGGTCATGAGTCGGCCATCAAGCTGTGTGTATGTGCGTGTGTCTCTTTAGCTGAGAGTGAAACCCACATCCAGTCACCACCCTTCCCCCTCTACTTTGAAACACACAAACCACATTTGAGATTGGCTCTCTGACTCCCAGCTTCGACATCTTTATTTTCCAACTTAATCTACAGTTGCATAGGTGTTGAGGTGTGCCCAATGTATTCACACTGTTTGTCTGTCTGAGTGTTTTAAGGGAGAATACAAAGTGCATCTCAATAGTCTAGTGTCTTCCTCTCCTCGTCTCATCTTCTTCATCCTCACTGAATGTCTAACAACCGGATAGGACCGGATCAGACCGGATAGTTCAAAGCTAATTTCCCACTAAGTCTCTGACTTTCCACCATATTATTTTCACCTCTCCTGTTTATGGCGCAATGGGTAACCTTGCCTGAGACCTGAATAATTGCGTTAGGTCCTACAACCTATGCCAAGGGCTTTATCTCAGTGGGCTAACACACTTTTGTGTTGTACAGATGGTTCAAACCCAGTCGGAATCAGAGCTAGGTGAAACAAAATGGCTACCTCCCTGTAGGTTAATGGGGGAGAGTTTTATAACAGGAAGTTTCTATCTCTCTCTCATACTAATTGAATATAAGTCTCACAGTATTTTTCTCAGAGATCTTAGGGGATATTCAGGACAAACTCGGCAGTAGAGGAAAATACAAACACACATATTCCAGGAAAACTCTGCCTATATGCACCCTAAAATTATACATTGTTAATGTCCCACCCCCCCCCCCCCCCCTCCCCCCAACACCCGACTGAACTACTGACTCTGAGGAGGAAGAGATGGAGAAAGTGAGAACTTACACACACTTATGACAAAACCCTAAATGTATACATAAAACCATTATCATCATCATCATCACCACCACCAGCATCATCATAACCAAATGGGGGTATGTTATAGGTATTATTAGACACTCTTGCATGCAGAGACAACGGTGTGAATCTATACAGTATAGGTCCACATTTCTAAAAGCTTGTGGGCGTTCTCTTAAAGCTGGAGGCTGGATGCTGGATGCCATGGCAACCATATAGGATGTGGAAGAAAGGGCTATTTAAGGAATTCTATAACAACCCTTAGAATGTGGAATCCAGGGTGATTTCTAGAACTGTTCCTTGTCTGTTTCATTTCTCTCCAGCTCTACACTGGCCAGGCATAGAATCAAATGAAATTTAATGACATTCAATTCAACTTAATGTAATAAAATAGAATACAGTATGCAATATGATATGATACAATACAGTAAAGGGAATGCAGGGGGAAAGTCTACATTTTTACATAACATTAAAAACACACACAAGCCCTCAAATTTCTTCTCTCTGTCCCTGGATAGAGGGTGTGTGAGCGATCATTACAGTGTATTTCCCACTGAGACAGCTGCAGTTACTCTGTCTGTCTATCAACTCTCCCTCTCGTTCTACTGAGCTCATATGACCAGACAGCAGGCAGCCACAGGAGGTTGGTGGCACCTTAATTGGGGAGGACGGGCTTGTGGTAATGACTGGAGCGGAATCAGTGGAATGGTATCAAATACATCAAACACATGATTTCCACTTGGTTTCCACATGGTTTCCACATGATTTCCACTTGGTTTCCACATGGTTTCCACTTGGTTTCCACTTGGTTTCCACTTGGTTTCCACTTGGTTTCCACATGGTTTCCACTTGGTTTCCACTTGGTTTCCACATGGTTTCCACTTGGTTTCCACTTGGTTTCCACATGGTTTCCACATGGTTTCCACTTGGTTTCCACATGGTTTCCACTTGGTTTCCACTTGGTTTCCACTTGGTTTCCACTTGGTTTCCACATGGTTTCCACTTGGTTTCCACTTGGTTTCCACATGGTTTCCACTTGGTTTCCACTTGGTTTCCACATGGTTTACACATGGTTTCCACTTGGTTTCCACATGGTTTGCACATGGTTTCCACATGGTTTCCACTTGGTTTCCACTTGGTTTCCACATGGTTTCCACTTGGTTTCCACATGGTTTCCACATGGTTTCCACTTGGTTTCCACTTGGTTTCCACATGGTTTCCACTTGGTTTCCACTTGGTTTCCACATGGTTTCCACATGGTTTCCACTTGGTTTCCACATGGTTTCCACATGGTTTCCACTTGGTTTCCACATGGTTTCCACTTGGTTTCCACTTGGTTTCCACATGGTTTCCACTTGGTTTCCACTTGGTTTCCACATGGTTTCCACTTGGTTTCCACATGGTTTCCACTTGGTTTCCACATGGTTTCCACTTGGTTTCCACATGGTTTCCACATGGTTTCCACTTGGTTTCCACATGGTTTCCACATGGTTTGCACATGGTTTCCACTTGGTTTCCACATGGTTTCCACTTGGTTTCCACATGGTTTCCACATGGTTTGCACATGGTTTCCACTTGGTTTCCACATGGTTTCCACATGGTTTCCACTTGGTTTCCACATGGTTTGCACATGGTTTCCACTTGGTTTCCACATGGTTTCCACTTGGTTTTCACATGGTTTCCACATGGTTTGCACATGGTTTCCACTTGGTTTCCACTTGGTTTCCACATGGTTTCCACTTGGTTTCCACATGGTTTCCACGTGTTTGATGCCATTCCGTTTGCTCTGTTCCAGACATTGTTATGAACCGTCTTCCCCTCCACAGCCTCCACTGCATGCAGCATCTTTCATCTTTTTGTTATTCTGGATTCATGGAAGGTATTTCCGTGTTGGTATATCTTTGATCATTCTGTCTTCTTGGCAGGCCAAGTTCCATGATTGATTCTGCTTCCTGAGATCAGAGTAGAGATGTATATAAACCCAAACTCATCATTAACATGGTCTTTCTAATGGTGATACTCTGCAATATCCTGCAACTCTATGGCTCTAAATTAAAGTCACTCAACCTGACCAAAAAAAAGCTCTGGGCCCTAGTTATAATATGTGAAGGTTCTTTGACAGGCTTTTTAAAACCATAACATTTATAAAGCACCAAGACCCCTCAGTTTACAACCCAAAATATTAGGGACCTCATGGTAGACAGAGACAAAGTTTGAGAAGTTCTTGAGAAAGAGAGAGACAGAGAGAGGAGAATGTAAAGATGAAACAACATTTCTGGAGGCTTTAGAGAACTTAATTTTTTTTGCCAAACGCCAGAAACGTCTGCTTCGCTTTTCCGATTCCTTTAAGTCATGAGATTAGAAATCGTGCATGAAAGTCAACTACAGTAAGACGAGTGACTGACTGACTTGTGACTTTGAGCTGACTCTCTCTCTTTCCATTTATCTCATACGAGTACTAATCCCCAATCATTTGAAATGCAAAGTAAAAGCTTATATATTCCCCTAACCTCTCTCCCCCCACACACACCCTGATTATAAAATCTGCATAGGGAGCGATGGGTGTCGTGTCAGGCCTCAGATTGTGATGGCAGTAGAGCAAGGGGTTGTGGGTAAAAGCCTATCAGTTAACGAATCTCCCAGGATCCTCCCTGGCTGTGAGAGGAGCTAGGAAGGCTCACCTCTCCTGCTCTTTTTGTGTATCTCTCTCTCTCTTTCTTATTATCTATCTGTCTCTCACTCTCTCGTATTCTCTCTCTTTTATTCTCTCTCCCTCTCTATCTCTCACTCTCCATCTCTCATATTCTCTTTCTCTTATTCTCTCTCTCTCCCTCTCTATGTTGCAGTCATATTATCGATTATAGGGAACTTAGTGGTCCCTTAACACTTTTCTCTCTCAATCATCTGTATGTCCCTCTTTTCTTCTCCCTTCCCTTCAGGACAGGGTTTGGTGTTGGAGCACCATCTACTGGTCAGGTCTGGTAGGGTCGGGGCAGTTGGAGCACCATCTACTGGTCAGGTCTGGTAGGGCCGAGAATTTGGAGCACCATCTACTGGTCAGGTCCGGTAGGGCGGGGCAGCTGGTGTTGTGAATCAGGCCGCTGTGGTGATGAGACCGGCTACTTCCCAACACCAGGGTCTCTCCTTGACCTCTCACCTACGACCCCTCAACCCTGACTTCAAATACCTTTCACCCGTAACCTCTGCAGTGAAGAGGGCGGAGCCTACTTCCCAACACAAGGGACTTTCTCTATCCCAGACCTCTGGTTTTGTATAATGTATGTTGTGATTATATGAAATGGGATGGTAGTGTAGGTAGGGTGTTGCGATGGCCCGTAGGCTGTGTGTAAATTGACTATGAACACAGCTGCAGCTTAAAAAGGTCTTTCCTTAAAGTAATCCACTACACAACTAGACAACAATCAAAAGGTCAATGAGGACACAAGGTTAATGTGACACAATCTAGAACAACCTGGCCTTTATCTGGCCTGCTAGACACACATACACATACACTCTCGCACACACGCACTCACACACATTCAGCACTGCTGTTATAACTTATTATTACTATTTATTTAAACTGCTATACCAAGTCCCTTTACTCACTTTACTACTTGTATTAAACCGTCCTTATTTTTATCTCAATCATAGGCTGCTGTACATATTATATTATGTACCCTACATACTTCTCATAATAGTTTTTATTACTCTTTTTTTCTTCTACTATTTATTACTATTTGTAATTTTGAGACTTTTGTAATGATATTGTTATTGTACTGCATTGTTAAGGAAAGTTAGCAAACAAGCATTTCACTGTACCCTGTGCATGTGGCCAATACACTTTGATTTGATTTGACATAATGATTAAAGAAGGTCATTTTCGGCTTCTGCTATCCTAGTACAGAGAGGAAGAGTCGAAGCGAGAGGTTTAGCTCTCGCCAAAATCTGTCAAAAATATAACTATTGTTATGAAGGAGACATGAGCATCTCGTCATTATATACAGATCTCTGCATAGTGCTATTTTTTATGTTTTCCAATGATCTTGTCAACTACCTTTCATAGACAATAAAGATGTATTGAATTTTAGTCCTGTGTTGTGTCCATTTTGTATTTGTAGCCATGTAATCTATGTGAGGTGTATAAAGCATAGTTCTTGTATCTTCTCTGGTTTGGGGCTTTAACCTGCATCCATCGACAACTTTTGGGATCAACAATAATGGGATCATGCTCAGCATTCAAACTCATAGCCTATATGTTGAATTATTCATTATGTTTGTCTTTCTCTGATAGGATAGACTAAATTAAAAAATGTAACCTAGGCTACAGTATCTAAGAAAATGTATGTAAATTGTCGGACGTTCGTGGCTATGCGCATGCCCAGTAGGATAGCATCAAGCTCCGCTGCAACAGGTGTGATTTAAATGGGAAGTGAGGCAGGGAAAGCTAGCCTGGACAGGCTCTACATTACATTTTCAATTAACGAGAACGTTTGAAACCAGAGTTGTTTGTAAGAATAATTTGTGTAAACAAGTCGTGTAGGGCTACTAATTTCGGTGACATTCTTATCACGTAGCCCTACTAATTCTGCATTTGCATCGAAATTGAATGGAGCGATTTTCGCCTACTAGCCAGCGTCTGAATTTGACATTTGTGTTATTTATTTATCATCCGACAAAATAGTTATAGCCCGTGCATGGTATTTCGCGTTGCCTAAGTTAAATTTACGTTTATTTTATTAGTGGGAAGAGACAATTTTGGTTTACATTTTTTCTTTCAAAGTTAGCTTTTGAACAGATTTTTTCAGCAAGGTTTATCAAACTCTAATAACGCATTGACAGACAAAAACGTTAAGAAAAAACTGTGCAAATAAAATATTTTTCCTGTTCGCTGATAAAATAGCTCTGAAATGCGACCATGCTCCCATCTACCGGGAGGGTCAGATTAAATCGAAGCGTGCTGAAAGTTGAAGGCAATAATGGACTGCCAAGCGTGCCCAGAAGGAGACGGCCATTCAAAGTGTTGTACTCGCCAACCGGCGATACACATGGCGATCCTAACAGCATCAGGAAAACTCTGGAATGCTCTTCACAAAACGAGGAAAACAGCGAATTGAAAACGAAGGAGGATTTTGTTTTGGGGTACACTGAATCCACAGTTTTGAAATCCGAAAATCATAATTTCCCCCCATACTTGGGGGCAGAAAAGGGGCACCTTGCGAGTGAGACAGCTGTCGGAAAAATTGCGGTGCCAGCAGACAGTGGGGAACAGAGGTCAACACCATTGACTGCATGTGAAGGTATGGAGCTGTCCAATATACATTATTTTAAATACAATGGGCATTTGAGCACTGGGAATGATTTTGAGGTGAAAGTAGATGGGCCATATACTAGAAGAAAATATGTCCAGGCTAAAGTCGGGGGACCTCACTCAAGAAGGAAATATGCAACTAGGCCGAATAGGGTGACAGCGGGGTATAAGAAAGAATTGTGTTGCAGGCTGCAGTTCGCGGCGTCCTTTGGCAGTGAGGGCTCCAACGAACTGACTGATAAAATCAATACTTTTAACCAAGCAATTTCCAAGGGTAAAAACTAGGCACGTTTCTTATTACATAGAGAGCGACCTATCGGTGAAGTCCAGAGTGAGAGCGTGCGGTGCGGTGCAGCTGTCAATACTCGAGATGTTGCTGCTGGCAAGTCTCCAGCGACATTGGCCAAGAAAACTAGAAAATCTGTGCTGAGAAGAACACGATCAATAGAGCGCAGGAGGAACGTCTCTTGTTTAGTCAGACAAGGCAGTTGAAGAGCAGTCTCCAGCGCAGTCACGAAAAATAACCAATAACCGGGTGAGTGCTGCTTTGAAACTTGCGAAGGAAAGTTTGAAGTTGAGAACTTACGATCTGCAACAAGTGCAGGGACAGAACGAGGAGGTGCAGAATCTACCGAAGGGGATGCTGGCCACGCCGTAAAAAAGGCAATCTCCCTACTTAATGGGATTTCAAGTAAGATACATGTTTTACAATTTTATCGTATTGAATGGAGCACTGCATCGATAATGTGATTGACTGGTTTCGTATGCAAGCTAGCCTGCCTCAACATGCTAGGTATAGCTAGCTAGCCCACTAGCATTTAAGCTAACTAGCTGGCTTGTAATCAGTACCGCTCACTCTGGCGCTAACTCCACTTGTGGCAATGAATGACACGTCACTGTTGAGGCAAGCTCAGCTATTGCTTCTGAAATGTCTGTTACATTGTCGACCAAAATTACATTATGAATGCTGTGCTCCACGCAGTCTGCATTTCTAGCTTCCCAGGAGACAGTTGATGACTAGCAGGCATTTATTTCACATGGCTAGATAGCTTTAAAGTTGCATGAATTTGTATTAATGCATTGAGAAGTCTGTAGAGGTAATTCAGCTTTGACCAATCAACCCATGAAAAGCGATCTAGTTAACTTTTATGACGTTTGAGCCTGATTTTCAATCGATTGTAACTGATGTACGCTAGATTTCCAATTAATCTCCACGTTATTTATGCTAAAACTGAGTTGAAGTCTGTATAAACCCTGGATGATTGACAGGGGGCGCTGTATTGAAGCCACCTCACAGCCATCTTGGCACAACTCTACAATGTCTCCTTTTCTGACACGTTTATTCTATTACACCTTAATGCATACTTTTAAATTATATTATGTGAGCTAAACATAAAAACAAAATTTATTTAAAAAATAAATATATTTTATTAGAGTGCTAATGTTACTGTCCCCACTACAACAAAAATACGTATGTCATTTTGTCCTTGAAACAGTTAATTGAAATAATATAGAATTCCGTTAATTCCTATGGAGGGCTGCTTCTCCTGGAGTGCCAATATGGCCAACTGGTTACTTCATAGCATCAACCGGTTGCTGCATAGCATCAGCAATCCAGGGTTTATATGTCGTTGGTTGAAGTAGATGCATTTTCAGACTACTTAGCTGATAGGTTGCAACTCAATAGTGGTAATTTACTTCCTCCCCTCGTCTCCTTTCCTTCCTTCATCTCCGGTTTCCCCCCTTGTCTCCTTCCCTTAATTTGCACTGACGTCAAAAAACTGGACAAGTGTAGGCCTTTTCCTGTTCTAAATATTCTAGTGAAGTTAAATGAAGGAGAGGAGTCAAGGAGAGGAAGCCAGTTGAAACTATTGAGATACACCCATAGTTGGCTTAAAATAACTTAGATCAACTGACGGTGTTCATCTCCGCTTCCAGATATTGATAGGAGTCCCATTGTTACACGCCATCGCCCCAAACCCCCTCTCAGCTCGCCATCCTGTCCACAGCGGTCAGTCAGGAGAGTGGCCAAAACCTTGTGCTGCGCCCTGTGTGGAGAAATTAAATACACGCCCCCTAAGAGAAGGAAGCTGACCAGGGTTGAGCCAGTTGGAGTGACAGGCAGAGGCAGGGCCAGCGTCCTCAGCAGAGTAGTAGGGCTTGAGCAGCCTAAGGTCAGGGTTAAAACCAGGAAGAATTTCACCTCCACCATTAAGGCCCCCAAGAAGCTGGTGATCTGGATAGGGAGGTACCCCAAGGTCAAGCTCTGCGATGTAGCTCAAGTATGTGACGTCTCGGTTGGGGTCTTTTCCTGTCTGCTGCCGGCCCAACTCCTGACTTCCAAAGTAGTGCATTGTTTCAAGTGGGACTATCGGAGAAAAGTTGGTCTGTTAGGGCCTAGTTGTTGCAGCAGAGGGAGCCATGGGAGTGAGACGACCTGGGAGCGCATTAGTAGAAAGAAGTTGCATCACTGTTCTCAGTGTGGGAAGAATGGTCAGCTTTTGACGCAGACTGAAATTCACCAGTGCATGCACACGGGGGCGCACAGATTGACTGAGTCAAATCGTTCTGCATCTCTCGCTGCCTCGGATCGTGGGATGTCTGAAGCCTCCACCAATGGTTTTGCTTGTCTCTCACTAGGTAAGCAGCAGGTGAGCAGGGGGTCAAGCGGGGCTGGAACGCATGACAGAGGCATTCTTGAAGACTCTGGAACAGGAAGTGATGACGTAGAAACAGGAAAGCCAGTCGCTAAGAGGATGAGATTGGGTTATGTCCACGGACACCTAATGGAGAAAAAACATTCTAGTCCAAGTGAACCAGAACTGGATCCTGGGATAGCTATTGCTTCCCTTGAAGACAGAGGGACGTGGTCTGAGATGCCATGTGACGTCCCGCCGCATTTACACACAAGTCATGTCAGTCGTAGTCATAGCAACGTTACAGATGCTCCTGTGAGATCGCACCACTTTATGACACAGGATGGAGGCTGGAGGGGAGGGCCTGGGGGAGGTGACAGGTCACTGGAGTCCCCTGCCAACGGGACGCTGTCTCCCTGGTCCGTGGAGAACGGAGTGGGAGTAGACCACCCCTCTGACAGCGACACTGAGGACCAAGACCTGTTCTCCTGTCGTAGAGTGGTGGCCTACATCAAGAGGCTGCATCTGTCCTGTGCACGCACCTACCTCTCCTGGCCCTTCCCCAAACCTGATTCTGCACAATCACTCTCTGTGACATCATCAGTCCTCAACGCAAATGGACCACTGACACCCCCAGCGGAGTCTGTGTCATCAGCTGTGGGCTGTGTTAATGGAGCCTTGGTGAACGGATATGGAGACTCACTGGTGAGGGCTGAGAGAACCAGAGTTCTCACCTCTCACTGTACACTCACTGAATACAGTCCACAGACAAGCTACCAGGTCTATGCTCATAGGAATGGGATGAAGGGAGAGGGAAACATGATGGAAGAGAAAGACATGAGCAATGGAAGAGAAGGAGGAGAAGAGGATGAGAGCGTGACCCAGTGTTCACTCTCTCCTGACACTTCAAGCAAGGTGTACCCATCTCATCCTCTCTGTCACAAGAAGCCACAGTCCCAACTCCGAACTAGGGGTCTCCATTGCAACAAAGCTTCCATCTCCCCTCCACCTAAAGCTCCCACCATCTCCACCCTCCTCACCCCACCCAATAACCACAGTGAAACTGATCCAATTCTTTCAGTTTCCTCCAACCTTTCTCAAACTGACACAGACACTGTTTCTTGCCTCTCTCCACGCAAAACTGACTCTGTCTCAACCTTCCCTCCAGCTAAAGTCAGTGGCGGCGGTGAGACAGCCTCCACCCCCACTCCTATAGGCGTCGGTAGTGACATAGCCACTGCCGCCTTTCTGCTGTTCTCATCTGCATCCCAAAACATAGAGACATCCCCACCACCCTCCTCCCCTCGGAGGAAGGATGAAGGTGAGTCTATGTTCAATGCAACCTCCTCCCCATCAGCTGTGGACAGTAAGACAGACACGTCTCACTCAGACTCCTTTCACTCAGCAGAGTCATCCCCTCTTCCACCAGATTTCTCCTGTCTTTCAGCTGAATCCTCCTTTCTCTCATCCAGCTCCTCACTTCTGCCTCAAGAAAAAAGAAAGGCAGAGGGAGTGGAGGTGCAGAGCAGAGAGGGAGATGAAATGAAAGGAGAGGCGTCTGCGAGTGGAGAACTGAAGGTTTTGGTTTTACCAGGCAGTGAGTCCTCCAGTCCAGAGAAGCAGGAGCAGAAGCGTCCAGAGCAGAAGAGCACACAGGGGGTCTCGTCGCTTGGCAACCCTAAAGAGGGAGAGGCTGTGGTGGCCACGATCAGTAACCTCGCCCCTGGGATTCTTGGAGGTCAAACACCAATGCTGTGCATAACACGCCTGATGCTGCAAACACAGAGCTACTCAGAAGAGGATGATGACTTTGTAGACCAGAAAGAGAAGTTGTCCTGTGCAGTAGGTGTTGGAACACAGGCCCAGGCATCCTCCACTGATGAAGATGATGGTACATGTGGTGAAGAGGGGCAATCACAGTCTTATGGAGATAGGACACTAGAGCCTGTTAGAACCCAGCCCTGTATTGGTGAAGATGATGTCGATCATCATAATCAGTCCACCTCCTGTATTAAGGTCACGTCTGAGAACCAGGAAGCCGGCACTCCTTCCTCTTCCGGGTCACACACTCGACACCAGGAAGTAGAAGTTAGGGCAGGGTCAAAAGTCAAGCTGGCTAGTGACCCCAAAGCTCACTTCTTGGATGAGTTCACAGCCTACGAGCAGGACATCCTGCTTGTGGATGTTCTCCTGGATGACCCAGAGCTGTTTGGCAGCTTGCCTCAGGACAGTGAACCCATGCTGGGGTCAACCAGGGGACGAAGGGCCCCTAGAGCCAGAACCACCATTGGGGCAGGGAGAGCCCTACTACTCACGGGTGCAGGTCCCTCATGGGCCACTGAGAAAAGGTATGATCGTTTTAAGTTTGAATTTGTTAGCTACCTCTTATGCAGGACTTTGAAAATGCTCTCTCTCTGTTTTGTCTTCTAGCTCCACCACGGATACAGATGGGCCTGGTTTTAAGACTGACCAGAGAAGAATTATCCACTTTAAAGGTTTGTGCCTCTGAAAGGGTGTGTGTGTGTGTGTGTGTGTGTGTGTACACACACACACAGTCACAATATAAACTATGGAAAGACTGAAAACCAACTAGTGTGAAATTCTGATAAATCTATTTTTGTCGGTCAATAATGACCTTTTAATATGAGATGATAGTGTAAACCTGTTGTAATGTGTGTGTTGTGTTTAGATGAGGAGAGTGCAGGACGATCTTGGAGACCTGTTGCCAGCTCCAACCCTAAGCCTGCCCTGGTCCACAGCAACAGCTGGCCCCCTACTGTCCACGCGTTACATCCAGACCAGGTCAGCTCATAGCATCACAATCACTTTATTCACCAAGTACATTTACCAATGTGCAGAATTTGACTCAGTGAATAGGTGCTGCCAGCAATAGACATTGTATTAACAGATTACAAACACATAGTCAGGATACAGAATATGCAGTATAAGCTGACTTGCACTATGGTGAGGATCTACAATTTACAGATCTATATATGCAGAGAGAGAGATGCTCATAGCATAAACCATGATTGAGGAAACAAACTGCTTTTGAATAAGTACAATTGTGACATTGCTGTATTGTGTGTTTGAGCAGGGTGGAACTGACTACAACTACAGTCCTATGAAGGCAGAGATCTCTGAGAGGTATATTACTTCCACTGACTAATACAATACACCATGTAGGCCTACTCCAACACTACACCTCTACTGCTCTGTCTGCAGTAGTACTGTTCATCAAGACCTCCTTTCATACCACTGCACTTCTATCAGAGAGATGATGATGTTTGAGAAGGGTAGTGGTGGCAATGATGGTTCAGGGGTGAAGGAGAATGATGATTAAGTTGTGTTGCAGGGCCCAGGCCATCCAGTCTCTGAACTCATTTAAGAGCACACTGCCTTATCTGATGACTGGAGACTCCTGGTGCAACGGTGAGGGGGAAGACACACAACATCCACAATACATAATGAAAACTTGTATCTGTACAGCTTTGATGTGACTCATGTCGTTCCACAGGACATACAACCTCATGTAAAGACCCAGCGGCAGCAGACACCGGCCCTCAAAGACAATTTGACAGTGTAACTACCTCATAATAAAACTACTTATATTTGTCTTTATACAAATATACTTTTATGAATTGTCCTAGTTATCCATAAAAAAACAAACAGATTTGATGAATTCCCTCTCTCCTCCCTCCTCTCCTCCATTCCCTCTCTCCTCCCTCAGTATTGCAAGTACTATTTCAGCATGTCGGACTGTTTCCATAAGACCTGTTGGTTCCTCCATGTGCCCAAGAGAGGAGACGAGAAGGTAGGCTGCTACTGCCTCCAACAACCACCTGGGTCCTCTTCATTAGGGTGCACCGTAGCAAAAACATTTAGCTATGGAAAATAAATTGAGCTGTAGTCCAAATTGGTAGCACTGCTGATGTAGCAAGCACCCTCTGCTTGTGGTTAAGAACTTGATCTTTGATAATGTTCATGTCAAGTGGAAGGCTTAATGGATATGATGGTGTCTGTTGGTTGACCTGTGAATTCTTTCCATGTGAAGATTGCTGAGCGCTATGTCTTGACTATTTCATGCGTTTTATTTTCTTTTAGTTCTGTGTGGAGACGGTGCTGAGGTTTGTCAGGTCTTCCAACCCTGTCTGTCTGCAGAGGGCAGGTTAGTGTGTTTTGATTAAATTGTAGTGCTGATTGCTCCTCAGACATATCTGACTGAGGTAGATGCATGAACAACACAGATGGATGGTTCTTTGACACGCTTCACTCTCCTGCTCTCGCTTACGGTCCGTGTCCCTTCTCTCTCCTTTCACACCTCCGTCCACCTCTCCCTTCAGTGTCAGTGTTTACGTCGTACTACCAGTTCAGTCGTCCAGGTGTCTACCACACCCCTCTGGTCCTGAATTCTCTCCTGGCCGCTCTGCTCAAAGCTGGCTTTCTGTCTGACATCATCACGGTGCTGCAGGTCAGCACCGCCCACAACATACTGGTACGAACACACACAAACTACACACACACACTGCTGCTACTCTGTTTATTATCCATCCTGATTGCGTAGTCACTTTTACCCCAAACCTACATGTACATAGTACCTCAACTACCTCGTACCCCTGCACATTGACTCGGTGCCGGTACTCCTTGTATTGTTTATAGCCTCATTGTAATTTTGTGTTACTATTTCTGTTAAAGATGTTAGAATTTGTCTTACTTTTGACCTCTGCATTGTAGGGAAAGGGCTAATAAGTAAGCATTTCACTGTAAAGTCCACACCTGTTGTATTCGGCACGTGGCAAAGTTTGATTTGATTCTCTGTTGTGACACGGATTATTATGTTGGGCCTCTCAAGTAGAGGTCTTCATGGACCTGGGGATTTCCCACCTGGACCCAATATGCAAAAATAAATAAATTATAGAATCCCGTTCCGAAAAGACCCAAAGACAACTAGGCCAGTTCCGCGTAGACCTGGTCTGGTCCAGACACGGTCTGATTTGATTGAGGGAAGCAGCAGCAAAGTATATTTGTTAGCTACTTTAATAACCAGAGATGGTAATGTGCGAGGGAGACACGCTCTAGCAGGCGACGGAGGGGCCTTGCTGTGTGTGTACACAGGGAGCGAGGAGGAGGGAGAGCAACCAACCAAGCTGAGTCACGCTAGTAAAATAACTGAGTGTATTTATCATCCAATATGATTAAGTAGTACCTGTCTTGGCTGCATCAAACTGAGAAAGCAAGTTGGCTAATTTAGCTAGTATGGCTAATTGAGGCTGCATGTGCTTTTCTCCCTGTCCTACCGTTAAAAACAACACCTCCATTTAGATTAGGTAGCAGCCTACCTGTTGACTCGTTTGTGGCATAATAGTTTCATTTAAGTCAACAATTGCCTTTGATTACATAATCTCCTTACTTGCTTTGCAGCATGCGGAGGCTCTGACTATAGCGCCGTTTTGATGACTTGTGATTGGCTGACAAGCTACTTGCGCCACTGCATAGGCTATTCGCGTTGAGCAGTGGTGACATACTGTTAATATTTTATCAGCAACTCTCTGTCCATCGCCATTGTAATCTACTGTGAAGCCAAAATGTTCCCAAACTGGAGATTTAAACTATGATGGAGGATCGACCCCCACCACTCGCCATCGTTCAGTACTAGTTCCTGGCAGCGCTTCACAAAAGGAATGTGCCAGTTAAGGTTATAATTTGACTGTCCCTCTCCCCCATCTAGCCCAGTCCAGCGTTTCTCCTGGCTCTGTTTGACTATGTGGGAGAGAGAGACCAATCCATCTTACCTGAACTCATTCAACTCACCTCTAAGGTACTAAGGTGTATGTGTCTCTGTCAGTGGAGGATTGTGTGATAAGCTATAGGGAGGAAAGGCTCATTGTAATGGCTGGAATGGAATAAATTGAATGGTATCAAACATATAGAAACTTTGTTTTGACTTCATTCCATTTATTCTAGTCATTACAATGAGCCTTTTGTCCTATAGCTCCTCCCACCAGCCTCCTCTGGTGTGTGTGCACTGAAGCTGACTTGTTGTTTGTCAGTTTTATTTGTTTTAAGTAAAGCGTGTGACCCTGCTGATCTAAATGGTGTGAGTTCAGATGGTGGATGCAGGCTTGGGGTTAAATGTGGACCAATGTGAGCGTGTCCTACACATGTTCCTTCAGTCGCCACAATACCACCCAGCAGACTCACCTGAGAATTACACAACTAAACCTGGCAACCACAGGTGAGTCATCTTACACACACCTTCGGGTCAGTCCTGTACCTGGCAACCCAAGCCTGTTTTAGGAGCTGTTTTGGTACTGGCTGAGAAACCCATGGGTGCGTTCAATTCGATTCAACTACGTTGCGTGATGGTTTGTACTGAAAGTGACGTTTCCCCAAAACGGTGTGCACCCTTCTTCAAAAGTCTTTGAGGCACGTTTGGTGGGGTGTGGCGAGGTGTCGCAAGATCAATATAAACTAAGTAGCCTTCGGCTCATAGGAGAAGATCTCCTGTTTCTGTAGCATGAAACCGCTTGTTGTACAAGTACACCCTCTGGACAGGATGTTAGTCTGCTCAATGTGGGTGTGGCAATGAGAAATGGCAAAACTCGTGCATTATACGATCTCTAGGCCGCCATATAATCATACTGTTATTGAACTTGGTCGTACAGTACTGTTTCTGTTGATTTTAACATTGCACATTGTTTTTTCGTACTGATCGCAGCCCATGTTTTTATCTTGTCATTGGTGTTGGTTGATTGGCTGTTTGACTTGTCCATCACTCCAGGTCGATGAACACCGACGCTCCCACTCCTGAAGCGCTGAGTCTGGCCCATGCTCTCGTGGAGGTGAGGTATTTTCTCCTAGTTCTGTTGCTTGTTTGATCTAAATGTAATCATTTTGGCACATTTCTCTCTCTCCTTCCTTTCCCTCCTTCTAGTTGTGTTCCCAGCAGGAGGACTGGGGGAGGTTGGGTGTAGTCTTCCGCTCCATATGCCACTCCCACAGAAGCCTTGTCGACTTACAGCACTTCAGCGGCTGCGTTGCCATAGCGCTGCTCGAGGGGGACAAAGACAGACTGGCCCTGCCCTTCGCCTCCTTCACTGAGACAGGTGAGACACTACAGAGATAGACAGGTCTTTGAGCATTGATAATGAATGAATGAATAAGTGTGTATTAGTTTGTTGTTTCTGTTTCAGTGTACCAGGAGACCTAGGACTGGGATGATATTATACTGAACAAAAATATAAACACAACATGCAGTGTTGGTTTCATGAGCTGAAATAAAAGATCCCAGAAATGTTCCAAATGCACAAAAAATGGATTTCTCCAATTGCTGTGAACATCACATCCATGTTAGTGAACATTTGGCATAGGAGAAGATAATCCATCCACCTAACAGGTGTGGCATATTAAAAAGCATGTTCATTACACAGGTGCACCTTGTGCTGGGGACAATAAAAGGCCACTTTAAAATGTACAATTTTAACACGGCACAATGCCACAGATATCTCAAGTTTTGAGGGTGTGTGCAATTGTCATGCTGACTGCAGGAATGTCCACCAGAACTGTTGCTATAGAATTGAATGTTTATTTCTCTATATAAGCTGCCTCCAGCGTCGTTTTAGAGATTTTCCAGTACGTCCAACTGGTCTCACAATCACAGACCACGTGTAACCACGCCAGCCCAGGACCTCCACATCCGGCTTCTTCACCTGCGGGATCGTCTGAGACCAACCACCCGAACAGCTGATGAAACTAAGGAGAATTTCTGTCTGTAAAAAAACGCCCTTTTGTGGGGAATAACGTATTCTGATTGGCTGGTCCTGGCTCCCAAGTGGGTGGGCCTATGCCAACCCATGGCTGTGCCCCTTCCCAGTCATGTGAACTCCATAGATTAGGGCCTAATGTAATGATTTCAATTGACTGATTTCCTTATGAACTGTAACTCAGTAAAATTGTTAATTGTTGTGTTTTTATAGTTTTCTTCTCTGTTCCAGTGTACCAGGAGACAGAGGACTGGGATGATGGTCTGATCAAGAGCTTCTTGGGGAGAATAGGAGTCTCTCTGATGTTCAGATACCACAAGACACAACAATGGGCCAAGGTAACTGTGTTTCTCTCTCTCACACTGGATCAAAGGCTGGTGTAGCTGATGTGGTCTGTAATATTGGTGTGTATGCGAGTCTGATGCAGGTCGTATGTGTTCTCTCTCTGTCTGTGAAGGGCCGGAGGCTGGTGGATGTGTTATCCAGGTTAAAGGTAAACTACTCCACTCTGAAGGGACTGTTCGGTAACGAGGATGGAGCTTCTCGCTGTCACCTGATCACAATAGCTACAGAACTTTTCCTTAGGAGCGACAGTGTTGAGGGGGCACTCAATACACTCCGAGGTAACGAATGCACTGTCTCACACTCACACACTCCAATGTAAACATGTAACACACACACACACAGGAAACCAAGTTTCAAGTGATTGAACAAGGTATGTGTTTGATATTTGAGACCTCTGGTGTGTCTTGTAGATAACGAGTGGTTCCTGAGTTCGTGTGTGTGGCCGTGTTCGGTGGAGGACGTAGCGGAGAGAACAACTGTTCTGGTTCGACTGGCTGAGATAACATCCCACAGAGACACACTGGAGGTCCTCACTAACCTGCCTGGTCTTAAGGAACCTGCAGGTACACACCCCAACTGTCTCACCAACCTACACTACTGGTAAAAAGCTTTGGAACACCTACTCATTCAAGGGTTTTTATTTTGACTATTTTCTATATTATAGAATAATAGTGAAGACATAAACACACATGGAATGATCTAGTAACCAAATAAGTGTTTTAAAATTCTAAATATATTTGACGTTCTTCAAATAGCCACCCGTTGCCTTGACAGCTTTGCACTCTTGGCATTCTCTCAACCAGCTTCACCTGGAATGCTTTTCCAACAGTCTTGAAGGAGTTCCCATATATGCTGAGCACTTTGCTGCTTTTCCTTCACTCTGCGGTCCAACTCATCCCAAAACATCTCAATTGGGTTGAGGTCGGGTGATTGTGGAGCCCAGGTTATCTGATGCAGCACCATCACTCCTTTATCTTGGCCAGGTCGCAGTTGTAAATGAGCACTTGTTCTCAACTAGCCTACCTGGTTAAATAAAGGTGAAATAAATACAAAATCACTCTCCTTGGTCAACTTGCCCTTACACAGCCTGAAGTTGTTGGGTCATTGTCCTGTGGAAGAAAAAAAAAGATATTCCCACTAAGCCCAAATAAATCAGTGTCCCCAGCAGAGCACCCCCACACCACCTCCATGCTTTACGGTGGGAAATACACATGCCGGGATCATCCGTTCAGCCACACAGCATCTGTTTTGGCAGTTGGCACCAAAAATCTCCTATTAGGACTCCAGACCAAAGGAAAGATATCCACGGGTCTAATGTCCATTGCTTGTGTTTCTTGGACCAAGCAAGTCTCTTCTTCTTATTGGTATCATTAAGTAGTGGTTTCTTTGCAGCAATTTGACACCGTCTCCTCTGAACAGTTGTTGTCTGTTACTTGAACACCTGACACATTTATTTGGGCTGTAATTTCTGAGGCTGGTAACTCTAATGAACTTGTCCTCTGCAGCAGAGGTAACACTGGGTCTTCCATTCTTGTGGCGGTCCTCATGAGAGCCAGTTTCATCATAGCCCTGGATGGTTTTTGCGTCTGCACTTTCAGCGTTCTTGAAATGTTTTATATTGACTGACGTTCATGTCTTAGTAATGGACTGTCATTTTCTCTTTCCTTACTTGGTCTTTTACCAAGGAGGGCTGTCTTCTGTATACCACCCCTACCATGTCACAACACAAGTGATTGGCTCAAACGCATTAAAGGAAATAAATTCCAGAAATGTAACTTTTAACATGGCATACCTGTTAATTGAAATGCATTCCAGGTGACCACCTCATGAAGCTGGTTGAGCGAATGCCAAGTGTGCAAAGCTGTCATCAAGGCAAAGGGTGGCTACTTTGAAGAATCTCAAATATAAAATATATTTTGATGTAAAAAAAAAAATCATTTTTTTTGGTTACTACATGATTCTTTACATGATTCCATGTGCTATTTCATAGTTTTGATATCTCCACTATTATTCTACAATGGAGAAAAAAAAGAAAAAAAAACGCTTGAATGAGTAGGTGTTCTTAAACTTTTGACTGGTAGTGTATTTGGCCCAAAAGGTACCAGTGAGTTGCATATTTATTTATGATGTTACTAACCGTGTGTGTGTGTGTGACCCTCCCCCAGACCTAGCAGACATCTCCATATACGGCTGTCTGTTCAACAGTCACCTCAAGTCATGTGTCGACAGACAAACTGTGACTGTGGCCTCAGACACGCTGGGTTTCATGTTGTCTAAGAGCCTGGCTGTGGACCCTCCTCTGCTGCACACTCTGCTGCACAAACTGGGCAAGCAAAACATCTGGCTACGGGCCAGAGCTCTCTTCAAACGTGAGTCCATTACTTACTAGATAATAAAACATGCTTATCTATCAAAAATAAGATTGGTATTTTTTTTATTAGGAAACACTGTAGTTTGAGAGCGACGTGTGTGTTTCAGAGGCCCTGTGTCTAGGCTATTACCCTGGTGTGAAGTCCGTGCCAGGCTCTCTAGCACTGACCGTTCCCTGTTCCCTGGGGGAGATGGAGATAGCTCTGGCCTTTGAGATGGTCCTCACCTTCAATGCTACAGCCATCCTCAACACAACAGGCACACCACAGTCCATCATCATCACACTCAAGAGGTGTGTGTGCGTGCGCGCATACATGCGTTTTCCTGTAGGACTGGAGACTGAAAGTGAATGTCTACTACTGGCAGTTGACTATACATACTAATGGTTCTCTCGCCCTCTACAGAACAGGGGACCGTGAGAGTGAGTACTTGGCGGCAGGCAGTCGCCTCCTCTCGGCAGCGATTGTCCCCAACCCTAAACTGACCGTCCACTATACAGCGGTCAACTCCTGTCAGGAACAGCTGTTCACGGTCGACACACACACCGCACGCCGCTGGCTCCGACACAACCACACCTGGGCCAACGAGGTCTGGACACATTCCTAAAAATAAAAGCGTTCCCATCCTGGGAATACCAGGAAGGTTTGGAACAGGACAAGGTTGTACTGAACACTTCCATGGCCGTGTGTGAGACACTCTTCGAAGTTTAACCTGCAGCATCTAGACTTTACAGGCTGATCTGATCAAGGGATTTATATCAAGAAAAGACTATCAGAACTGCATATAATTGTTTGAGTTTTTTACTAAACTTAATTGTATGTTGAGTTTTTCATTGTAAGTCGTTTTAATTTAAAGGAAATGTTGAATGGAGGCGAGAAAGTACGAAGAACTTTCCAAGTTTGTTTGGCTTTGACTAGATTTTGTTTGAAAAATGTGGTTTATTTGAAAGTTCTCTAATTTTAGCTTGATTTAGCTTAATTGTCTTTAAACACTTTTTGTTGCACAGTTCTGAGGCACTTGAACAATTTTTGAATTTTACTGTTTTGTAAGAAATTAAAAAAAGATGAAAGAATGTCGGTATTGAACTGGGTACCAATTCATACTTGACTACAAGGTTTGTTTCAGAAAATGTTTATTTTCCTTAGCATTTGTTTCTAGGCAGATTTAAAAGCCTAAAATGTATTATTTTGTCAGTCAGCTCTTTCAGTATTGCTACATTTTAATGGAATAAATTCACAACAGTACTATTATTATTGTAAAGAAAGCAAGCGTGTCCCAAAACTATGATCTCACTGATTTTGAGACACAGACATTTTGATCCCAGTTAACCTAATGGTCTAACCTAATTTACGATTTCCCTGATTTCTTTACATTCCTATTTGTTTCCTTTTCCAGTGCAAAATCATTCAATTTTTCTCATTCTTCAAAGTGATTGTCGAGAACCTGGTTCTAAGTCTATCGCCGGTTCTAGCGATGAACAGTATTTCAGCATCTTCTACTGTAGATATGTTTGGTTGTGTAAAACACATTGTTTTCTGGAACAACAGTCTAGAAGCTTCTATTTAGTTTTAGTCTTATTTTGTATTTCTTAATGGAAAAATAAACTACTACTGACTGACTTATGTTTTTGTGTGTATTATCAATAATGTGTTCGTGTGGCTCTTGCCTGGCTTATCCATCCACATCACTCTAGACAAACTGATGTCCACGAGGAGTCTGGTTTTGCCTCCATCTCCTACAATTTTTAAAATGTGAACATATTCTGAGTGTTCTGATTGGTCCCAGAAACTGACGGGCTGGGCCAGAGCCAGCCTATTTGACGACGACCTTATCAATTTTGATACTCTTGATTTGTTAGAGATGAGCCAATCGCTGAACGTATGTTGCAGTCTTTAATAGAACAGCGGAATTCAATTCAGGGTGAGTCATCAGGCAAGATGTGGCTCAGTTGATAAGGGGAAAGGACCTAGCAATGCCAAAGTCGTGGGTTTAACCCTTGCAGGAGTCACCTGTGTATGTGCTCTGACTGCTCCTACCTTTTTATCATACCTCACAAAACAGACCCACTACATCTCCCTCAATGGCTACACCTCAGACTCCGCTGTAGTTGTATAGGGTATCCCCCAGGGCTCTGCTGGTTCCATTACTCTTCATCTACATCCTCCCTCTTGGTCAGACCCTCCGTCATTTAAACCTTGACTTCCAATGCTATGCCAATGACACAGATCTCTCTCCATCAGCTCCAAATGGTTCAAAACACTGCAGCCGGACTCCTCACCCACACCAAGTCCCTGTCTCCCAACGCATTGATTACAACAGTTATTCCCAAACGGGGGTGCAATGCCGTCAGGGGTACGCCAAAATAAAAATGTGATTCACATTTATAAAAACTTTTTGTGTTTTTTATCTTCACATTTTCAAACAGTCCATTTATATTTTCTAATGGGCTATACATTTGGGTAAGGTTTTTTTTCTCGCCTGAGTAGCCTCATTTCACTACCAAAAATAAAATTAATGGAAATAACACAATGTCAAATACATGTAGCCTAGTAAAATAATTAACATCCAATCACGTTAACCGTTACTCTCTCGCGGTAAACCTTCACTCTTGTGCAGACATTTAGAAATGAAACATGCCAATTTGAAAAATAAGCCACAGGAGGTTTTTGAGCGAGAATAAAGATTACTTTAGAGTAGTAAGACATGTATAAAAGCAACAGATACCATTAATAAGAAGGGTCTAGAAGCGTCTTATATGGTGAGCTACCGAGTGGCTAGGACAGGCAAGCACCATACTATTGTTAAGGACTATTGTTAAGCAGGGCAATTCTTCCTGCTTACGTGAATATGGCTGGGACAATGCTTGGGGAAAAGGACAAAAAAACTGTACAGGCAATGCTTTCATCAAACAACACTGTTTCACGACGTGTCAGTGACATGGCAGGAGATGTTTTGAAACAATTACTGCTTTGCATACAAGCTTGATGAAGAGTTTGGAGGGTACTATGGTGTTAAAAGCTGAGCTGTAGTTGATGAACAGCATTCTCACATAGGTATTCCTCTTATCCAGATGGGTTAGGGCAGTGTGCAGTGTGGTTGCGATTACGTCGTCTGTGGACCTATTGGGGTGGTAAGCAAATTGGAGTGGGTCTAGTGTGTCAGGTAGGGTGGAGGTGTTATGGTCCTTTGACTAGTCTCTCAAAGCACTTCATGATGACGGAAGTGAGTGCTTTCTTGGGAACAGGAACAATGGTGGCCCTCTTGAAGCATGTGGGAACAGCAGACTGGGATAAGGATTGATTGAATATGTCCGTAAACACACTAGCCAGCTGGTCTGCGCATGCTCTGAGGACGCGGCTGGGGATGCCGTCTGGGCCGCAGCCTTGCGAGGGTTAACACGTTTAAATGTTTTACTCACGTTGGCTGCAGTGAAGGAGAATCCGTGGGTTTTGGTATCGGGTCGTGTCAGTGGCACTGTATTGTCCTCAAAGCGAGCAAAGAAGTTGTTTAGTCTGTCTGGGAGCAAGACATCCTGGTCCGCGACGGGGCTGGTTTTCTTTTTGTAATCCGTGATTGACTGTAGACCCTGCCACATACCTCATGTGTCTGAGCCGTTGAATTGCGACTCTACTTTGTCTCTATACTGACGCTTAGCTTGTTTGATTGCCTTGCGGAGGGAATAGCTACACTGTTTGTATTCGGTCATGTTTCCGGTCACCTTGCCCTGGTTAAAAGCAGTGGTTCGTGCTTTCAGTTTCACGCGAATGCTTCCATCAATCCACGGTTTCTGGTTTGGGAATGTTTTAATAGTTGCTGTGGGTATGACATCGCCGATGCACTTGCTAATAAACTCGCTCACCGAATCAGCATATTCGTCAATGTTGTTGTTTGACGCAATGCGGAACATATCCCAATCCACGTGATCGAAGCAATCTTGAAGCGTGGAATCCGATTGGTCGGACCAGTGTTGAACAGACCTGAGCACGGGAGCTTCCTGTTTTAGTCTCTGTCTATAGGCAGGGAGCAAGAAAATGGAGTGGTGGTCAGCTTTTCCGAAAGGAGGGCGGGGGAGGGCCTTATATGCGTCGCAAAAGTTATAATAACAATGATCCAGGGTTTTACCAGCCCTGGTAGCACAATCGATATGCTGATAGAGTTTAGGGAGTCTTGTTTTCAGATTAGCCTTGTTAAAATCCCCAGCTACAATGAATGCAGCCTCAGGATGTGTGGTTTCCAGTTTACATAGTGTCAAATAAAGTTTGTTCAGGGCCTTCGATGTGTCTGCATGGGGGGGAATATATGCGGCTGTGATTATAATCGAAGAGAATTCTCTTGGTAGATAATGCGGTCGACATTTGATTGTGAGGAATTCTAAGTCAGGTGAACAGAAGGACTTGAGTTCATGTATGTTGTTATGATCACACCACGTCTCGTTAATCATAAGGCATACCCTCCTGCCCCTCTTCTTACCAGAAAGATGCTTGTTTCTGTCTGCGCGATGCGTGAAGAAACCAGATGGCTGTATCAACTCTGATAGCGTGTCTCGAGTGAGCCATGTTTCCGTGAAGCAAAGAACGTTACAGTCTCTGATGTCCCTCTGGAATGCTACCCTTGACCGGATTTCATCAACCTTGTTGTCAAGAGACTGGACATTGGCGAGTAGTATGCTCGGGAGCGGGGCACGATGTGCCCGTCTCCGAAGCCTGACCAGAAGACCGCTTCGTCTGCCCCTTTTACGGCGTCGTTGTTTTGGTTCGCTGGCTGGGATCCGATCCATTGTCCTGGGTGGTGGGAAAAACAGAGGATCCGCTTTGGGAAAGTCGTATTCCTGGTCGTAATGTTGGTGAGTTGACGTTGCTCTTATATCCAGTAGTTCCTCCCGACTGTATGTAATAAAACCTAAGATTACCTGGGGTACTAATGTAAGAAATAACATGTAAAAAAAATAAAAATACTGCATAGTTTCCTAGGAACGCGAAGCGAGGCGGCCATCTCTGTCGGCGCCGGAAGTACCCATACCCCAGCATCCGCACTGAGCTAAAGGCTAGAGCTGCCACTTTCAAGGAGAGGGACTAACCCAGAAACTCTGTATCGGCACCCCACTGTATATAGTCTCACTATTGTTATTTTACTACTGCTTTTTAATTACTTGTTACTTTTATCTCTTGTTTTTATCCATATTTTTTGAAACTGCATTGTTGGTTAGGGGCTCGTAAGTAAGCTGTAAGGTTGTATTCGGCTCATGTGACTAATAACATTTGATTTGAAGGTTTTGTATGTAAGATGACTAAATAAAGAGCAACATTATTGATTATTTTTATATTATTATTTGTGCCCTGGCCCAATAAGAGCTCTTCGTCACTTCCCACCAGCCAGGTTGTGACAAAAACTCACACTCATTCTTATGTTTAATAAATGTATCGTATAGTGTGTGTGTGGCAGGCTTACAATGATTGCAAAAAAACATTTGAGAGTGCGCTGACCCTGGTGCTAGAGGGGGTACGCAGATGGAGGTTGAATGTTTGAAGGGGTACGGGACTATAAAACGTTTGGGAACCACTGGATTACAAGATCCTCCTTCTAACCTACAGTGAGGGAAAAAAGTATTTGATCCCATGCTGATTTTGTACGTTTGCCGCCTGACAAAGAAATGATCAGTCTATCATTTTAATGGTAGGTTTATTTGAACAGTGAGAGACAGAATAACAACAAAAAAATCCAGAAAAACGCATGTCAAAATTGTTGCATTTTAATGAGAGAAATAAGTATTTGACCCCCTCTCAATCAGAAAGATTTCTGGCTCCCAGGTGTCTTTTATACAGGTAACGAGCTGAGATTAGGAGCCCACTCTTAAAGGGAGTGCTCCTAATCTCAGCTTGTTACCTGTATAAAAGACACCTGTCCACAGAAGCAATCAATCAATCAGATTCCAAACTCTCCACCATGGCCAGGACCAAAGAGCTCTCCAAGGATGTCAGGGACAAGATTGTAGACCTACACAAGGCTGTAATGGGCTACAAGACCATCGCCAAGCAGCTTGGAAGAAACACAAATGGAAGAAACACAAAAGAACTGTCATCTCCCTTGGCCTGGGGCTCCATGCATGGTCTCACCTTGTGGAGTTACAGTGATCATGAGAACGGTGAGGAATCAGCCTAGAACTACACGGGAGGATCTTGTCAATCTCAAGGCAGCTGGGACCATAGTCACCAAGAAAACAATTGGTAACACACTACGCCGTGAAGAACTGAAATCCTGCAGCACCCGCAAGATCCCCCTGCTCAAGAAAGCACATATACATGCCCGTTTGAAGTTTGCCAATGAACATCTGAATGATTCAGAGGACAACTGGGTCAAAGTGTTGTGGTCAGATGAGACCAAAATGGAGCTCTTTGGCATCAACTCAACTCGCCGTGTTTGGAGGAGGAGGAATGCTGCCTATGACCCCAAGAACACCATCCCCACCGTCAAACATGGAGGTGGAAACATTATGCTTTGGGGGTGTTTTTCTGCTAAGGGGACAGGACAACTTCACCACATCAAAGGGATGATGGACGGGGCCATGTACCGTCAAATCTTGTGTGAGAACCTCCTTCCCTCAGCCAGGGCATTGAAAATGGGTCGTGGATGGGTGTTCCAGCATGACAATGACCCAAAACACACGACCAAGGCAACAAAGGAGTGGCTCAAGAAGAAGCACATTAAGGTCCTGGAGTGGCCTAGCTAGTCTCCAGACCTTAATCCCATAGAAAACCTGTGGAGGGAGCTGAAGGTTCGAGTTGCCTAACGTCAGCCTCGAAACCTTAATGACTTGGAGAAGATCTGCAAAGAGGAGTGGGACAAAATCCCTCCTGAGATGTGTGCAAACCTGGTGGCCAACTACAAGAAACGTCTGACCTCTGTGATTGCCAACAAGGGTTTTGCCACCAAATACTAAGTCATGTTTTGCAGAGGGGTCAAATACTTATTTCCCTCATTAAAATGCAAATCAATTTATAACAATTTTGACATGCGTTTTTCTGGATTATTTTTGTTGTTATTCTGTCTCTCACTGTTCAAATAAACCTACCATTAAAATTATAGACTGATAATTTCTTTGTCAGTGGGCAAGCGTACAAAATTAGCAGGGGATCAAATACTTTTTTCCCTCACTGTACAAAGCCCTTCCCCACCTTGCCCCCCCCCCCCCCCTTACCTCTCAGACCTTTTCCCCCACCAACCCACACGCGCACTCCATTCCACCACAGTGGGTCACTTTGTCATCCCCAGGTCGAAGCTCCAGAGCCTTGGCGATAGGGCCTTCTCCAGGCTCTGGAACACACACATACACACATACAAGCAAAGAAATGCACTACTAAGCCACTCCTCTCTTCACCATACTGAGCAGCACCTAACCCTTACCCTACCCCTTACCTTAAACCGGGTTTATATCCAAATCCCAACCCTCCCCTCCCCATACACTGATACATCACACTCTTTCCCTTCTTTGTGCCCACCCATCTCTTTATTCATGTCTTGTTTAGTCTGATGTTTTGTTTTTCATTTCTATAACTGTAAAGCAACTTTAGGTCCTTGAAATTCCCATGTATTATTATTATTATTACTGTTCTACTAGTCTATGGCTAGATGACTCCTGATATCTCCAGGTGTGTATAATTTCTCTTTTGTCTTTATCTGTTGTGTTTTAAGTGCTACTTTAAGTGCTGCCTGTCTTCCCAGTGGCCTGCTTGATGTGTGAACTACTGACTGCTCATAATTTGCTGATAGTTGTCGATAGTGTGCTCTCCACCTCTGCTAGGCCATTAGCAATTAGCAATTATTGTCAGTTATTCAGTCTCCCCTGGTTTCCTAGCGGAGGTTGTGTCAGTGGCAGTTTTGACGCAAAACTAAGGCCGTCGCCGAAACAAAGAGAGTTCTGCGTAATCATTCGAGGGAGGCTCCACACCTCTCTCTCACTTAAGTATCTTACCTAGTTATTTACAGATGATGTAATTTAGCTATTTTGTAGCTTTGTCGACTATGTGTGTGTTGTCTCTACATATTCACACCTCTCCGTGTAGGCTTTACAGACGCTCCCCACCCCATGGCTGCAACCCTTCTAATTTAGTGTACACTGCACGCACATGGGCCGACCTGTGGTGAAGAAGCTGAGTTCATCTCAGCCTATGCTGCCCTTCAGTCTCTTAACTTTTTGGCCCTGACCGAGACATGGATCCCCCCAGAGAACACTGCTACTCCGGCTGCTCTTTCTTCATCTGACTATGTTTTCTCTCATAGTTCGAGAGCATCTGGTTGTCACGGTGGTGGAGATTTTCTATTTTCTCTCTCTCTCTCTCACCTGTCCATCTCCTCATTTGAATTCCATGCTGTCATTGTCACCTGTCCACTCAAGCTTAATATTATTGTCATCTATCGCCCACCAGGAGAGTTCCTCAATGAGCTTGACACCTTGATAAGCTCACTTCCTGACGATGGCTCACCACTCTTCGTACTTGGCGACTTCAACCTTCCGACATCTGCCTTCAATTAATTTATTTCAACTCTCTCTTTCCCCTCCTTAACTCGTTTGACCTTACCCTTTCCCAATCCCCTCCAACTCACAAGGCAGGCAATTTGTTTCCTTTTCTGTCTCCCTTTTCTTCAACCCTAATCACTCAGCCCCTACCCAGATGGTCATGTGCCATCGCAATCTTCGCTCTCTCTCTCCCACTACTCTCTCTGAGCGAAAATGGAGAACTAAACTCTCTCAGAACAATCTTCTTAACCAGTCAGGCTTCAAGACGGGTCACTCAACCGAGACTGCTCTTCTCTGTGTTATGGAGGCTCTCTGCACAGCCAAAGCTGACTCTCTCTCCTCTGTTCTCATCCTACTAGATATATCCGCTGCTGTTGACACTGTGAACCATCAGATCCTCCTGTCCACCCTCTCAGGGCTGGGTGTCTCAGGCAATGCACACTCTTTGATTGCATCCTACCTGGCAGGACGCTCCCACCAGGTGACATGGAGAGGATCTGTGTCTGCACCACGTACTCTCCCTACTGGTGTCCCCCAGGGCTCGGTTCTAGGCCCTTTACTCACCTCGCTATACACCAAGTCACTCAGCCCGTCATATCCTCACAAGGTCTCTCCTATCATTGCAATGCGGATGACACTCAGCAACTTTTCTCCTTCCCCCCCTTCTGACACCCAGGTGGCAACACGCATCTCTGCGTGCCTGGGAGATATATAAACTTGGATGTCGACCCACCATCTCAAGCTCAACCTCGACAAGACGGAACTGCTCTTCCTCCTGGGGAAGGCCTGCCTGCTCAAAGACCTCTCCATTATGGTTGACAACTCCAGTGTCGCCCTCCCAGACTGCAAAGAATCTTGGCGTGACCCTGGCCAACACCCTGTCATTCTCTGCAAACATCAAAGCAGTGACCCGCTCCTGCAGGTTTACGCTCTACAACATCCATAGAGTACGATCCTATCTCACACAGGAAGCGGCGCAGGTCCTAATCCAGGCACTTGTTCTCCCATCTGTACTGCTGCAACTTGCTGTTGGCTGGGCTCCCCGCTTGTGCCATCAGACCCCTGCAACTTATCCAGAACACAGCAGCCTGCCTGGTTTTCAACCTTCCCAAGTTCTCTCATGTCATGTCACCCCACTCCTCCGCACACTCCACTGGCTTCCAGTGGAAGCTTGCATCCACTACAAGACCATGGTGCTTACCTACGGAACAGGAAGAGGAACTGCCCCTCCCTACCTTCAGGCTATGCTCAAACCCTACACCACAACCCGAGGACTCCGTTCTGCCTCCTCAGGTCTCTTAGTCCTCTCACCGCTACGGGAGGGCAGCTCCCGCTCAGCCCAGTCCAAGCTCTTCTCTGTCCTGGCACCCCAATGGTGGAACCAGCTTCCCCCTTAAGCTAGGACAGCAGAGTCCCTTCCCATCTTCTGAAAACATCTGAAACCCTACCTCTTCAAAGAGTATCTTAAATAATCCTCCTCCTCACCTCGACCCCCCACCAAATTAAAATAAATAAATAATAATAATTAATAAACAGCACTTTTCCCCCAAACCCCTTTCTAGCTCTGATTCTGCTGATAGCTACATTACTGAGGAAAATGTACTTTCTATGCCTGTGCTATGTGGTTGTCCCACCTAGCTATCTAAAGATTAATGCACTAACTTGAAGTCGCTCTGGATAAGAGGGTCTGCTACATGACTAAAATGTAAATGCAAAGATAAAAGCGCCTGCTAAGTGGTATAACTACTATATTTAGGTTTAGCTGGTAATGCTACCTAAGCTCCACTAGAGGGAGTGCGTCATCTGTAAAATGCAAACATAGAAAATATTTAGAGCTGTCTTGATGTTCGCTCATTAGAGGGGAACTCTTAAAACTGATGCGAGACGAGACTGATGCGTGGAGAACGGACACCAAATTAGAACAGATTAATTTTGAGAGACATAAAATGGCCTATTTTCTAATTGGCTAAACAGATCAAATCACATTTTATTCGTCATATGTTTTGTAAACAACAGGTGTACATTAACAGTGAAACGCTTTCGGACCCTTTCCAACGATACAGACAAAAATGTGAAATAATAGAAAAGTAATAACACGGCATAATAAATACACAAGGAGTATCGATTATATACAGGGATAGCCTATCAGTACCGAGTCGATGTTGGTTCCAGCCTTTGTGCATCTGTACCGCTTGCCGTGCCGCAGCAGAGCAAACGGTCTCGTATTTGTTTATTTTTTTATTTCACCTTTATTTAACCAGGTAGGCCAGTTGAGAACAAGTTCTCATTTACAACTGCGACCTGGCCAAGATAAAGCAAAGCAGTGCGACACAAACAACAACACAGAGTTACACATGGAATAAACAAACGTACAGTCAATAACACAATAGAAAACAATCTATACACAGTGTGTGCAAATGAAGTAAGATTAGGGAGGTAAGGCAATACATAGGCCCTAGTGGCGAAGTAATTACAATTTAGCATTTAAACACTGGAGCTATAGATGTGCAGAAGATGAATATGCAAGTAGAGATACTCGGTTGCAAAGGAGAATAAAAAAAATTGCAATATGGGAATGAGGTAGTTGGATGGGCTATTTACAGATGGGCTATGTACAGGTGTAAGATCTGTGAGGTGCTCTGACAGCTGATGCTTAAAGTTAGTGAGGGAGATATGAGTCTCCAGCTTCAGTGATTTTTGCAATTCGTTCCAGTCATTGGCAGCAGAGAACTGGAAGGAAAGGCGGCCAAAGGAGGAATTGGCTTTGGGTTACATATCCGTCCCATATCCGGATGGTTACATTTCCGTTGTATACCAGACTGGCCTCGCCCTAATCCAGTAATTTCATGTCTGTCTGTGCATGTTGAAGGAACTATGGGAAGGGAAGGGGACTAGGAACAGAAATTTAATTGGGCCCAAGAGTTCTGGGGAATGGGTTTAGCAACAGAAATGGAACTGGGACCAATAGTTTTGGGGAACACACACATGCTCAATAGTGTATTTCTTCTGATTATGTCTGTCCAATATGAAATATCCTCAATTATGTCTGTCTAAATAATATCTCTTTCTGATGCATGTCTGTTCTACATAATGCATTTCTACCAGTGTATATCCCTATCATGAGTTCAGACAACAATCCCATAATCATGCCCTAACCCTGTCCTGCCCTCTCTTGTTTTTGACTGTGCATTTCTCCTCGTCTTTAATTCTTTCCCCCCATTTTCCTTATTGAAGGCTCAATTCCATACTCAGCCCTATTCCATAGATACGTGTATCTGAACAGAGCTCATTGGAATAGGCTACTACTACAGCCAATGCTACGAGATCTGGACCTTAATGACACAGGTGGTAGTGTACTTGCCCCATGGACAGTGTTGCTGGTTCAAACCTCGCTTCATCTTTCCTCTCAATCGCTAGGAATATGTACCCAATACATGTTCTAAGCATGTATGGGAGAGTGAATGACCTAATTAAGCAATAAAGCACGAGGGGGTGTGGTACATTGGCCAATATACCACGGCTAAGGGCTGTTCTTAGGCACAACGCATCGCAGAGTGCCTGGACACAGCCCTTAGTTGTGGTATATTGGCCATATATCACAAATCCGAGAGATGCCTTATTGCTATTATAAACTGGTTACCAACGTAACCAGTAAAAATAAATGTTCTGTCATACCCGTGGTATACGGTCTGAAATACCACAGTTGTCAGCCAATCAGCTTTCAAGGCTTTAACCACCTAGTTATAATACTGTATTTACTGCAACTACACACAGTATATTATCTTCTTAAACAAGGCATGTCAGACATGGGGGTTTTCTGGAACACATCACTGTTGCATACATGCCGATCATATACCGTACATGTCATACATTTAGTTAGTGTGTTGTTTCCAACTGTGACAAAGCTTCCTGTTGGTTATTTGAGTCAAGGCTACTTTCTAGGATGTCATGTCAGTCATAACACACACACACACACACACACACACACACACACACACAGACAGACAGACAGACAGACCCACACACACACACACACACACACACACACACACACACACGCACACACAGGGACCAGAAATTGGTGCTGGCATTTTTATCATGACAGCCCATTTATCGACACCCCCACACCGAACAATTGTTTTTCCTTGAACCCCCCATTTTTAGCCAAATAGTGATAACGTTGCAGAAAATGTAGACAGGCCCGCTGGGCTGAGAATGGACCAGCCCATCTGGAATTTGCCAGAATTGCCATATGACCAGTTCGTCCCTGACACACACACAAGCACACATGCACACATAGAGATTTATGTAATATCAAATAAGTAAATCTACAGGGGATTCATGTGTCCCCATTGAACCCATCGATCAGTGACTTTAGCATAAATGTTTACAAAAAGACAGGTGCTTCTAATGGAAGAAAGATGCATTGTTATTTATGTAATTTAACTAAGCAAGTCAGTTAAGAACAAATTCTTATTTACAATGATGGCCTAGGAACAGTGGGTTAACTGCCTTGTTCAGGGGCAGAACGACATATTTTTACCTTGTCAGCTCGGGGACTCAATCTAGCTACCCTTCGGTTACTGGTCCAACCCTCTAACCACTAGGCTACCTGCCGCCTCAAGTTATTACAACAGGCTAGGCTACAACACATTCATTCATCTAAATTGTTTTACAAGTGGTCCTCCAGACTTGGAGTCGGGGAATAAATAAAATTCTAAATCACCTGTCTGGAAACGTTTATTTATTTTTTGAAAATGTAATTTGCCTGAGCCTATAGCACACGTCCATCACAAGGGCAAGAGCCTCCGGAACCCCTCGCCCCCATTCGCAGCACAAGCAATAAGCCAAGCCCCTGCCCGTTTCCCTTCCTCTCTCTTCCACTCCACTCCCCTCCCCTCCTCCCGGCCAGGACGGAAGTGTGTGTCCATTCCTCCCAGTAGGATTAAAGCGGTTGGAGGATCAGTCAGCAACACGCGCCCATAAACAAGGACGGGACGAGCGCGTGGCCAGCAATAGGAGCGCACCGTGTTGTGTATGTGTTTCAGAGCGCGTTTACCAGAACAGAAAATAGAACTACAGATAGACCAATTGGGACTACAGAATCGCTATAAAACGGCCTTTCAATTGCAACTTCGGAGTTCCTCCAGGCTTATGCGATTGGAGTGACTCGGAGGCTCGTGCCTTACCCCCTTCCAAGGTTCCAGAGAGGCGCTTAGAAAAGCCCTGTGCATTCCTCCTCTCGAAGAGAGGGAGGGAGGGAGAGAGAAAGAAGGGGGATACGCATACGTAAATGCATACGTGCCTGGAGCTGGTTTCGACTGTGGGACTGTGCATATAGAAGGGGGGGGTTTAAAAACGGAGACGGTTGGGGTTATTTTGTCGCCAAACGGACCTATAGAGCGGCAATGAGATCGAGTTGCTGTTGAGCCAATGCTTTGATGAATAATTTACGGTCTTGTCGGCGGAGAGAGAGCGAACCGAAACCACCGTCTTCTGCAAGCCTCTGACGCCGTTGGAGAGGGCCCGGATGGTGGACTAGAGGGCCGACAACGCTGACGCTAAAACGGGACGAAATATTTGCATTGAGTAGTGTGATGCTGTGTTGGTTGGGGAGGAAAAAAGGAGCTTTGGGCACTTTGAGGAGGATCCTGTACAAAATCTGTTTTCGGACTATTCTATAAACCCGCCAGGCCGCGACATCTACAACAAAAACAACAACAAACGAATGAATAAACAAAAACCAGTGAACTCTAAAGGTGGCTCTTTTGGATTTGCCCTCGTGAAAATAGCCCACCCAAAAAAGACAGAATAGATTTAGGCCTATGTAAAGTTGGCCATAATTGTAGTGAGTAGCCTGTAATAATTATTCTAACGCCGTATCCAAGTGAAGATATTGTATCATTGTGAACTGAAATTAATGTTGCTAATTTGATTTGAAGAGAATCTTATAAAAGGGCGGACATTATTTGCGTATCTGGCGTTAGTTGACGGTTATTTTTTGGAGATAACACCTATAGGGCCTATCCTATGTATGTGGAGCATTTTGACTGTAAAAAACGACCTACCTCGAGAACCTGTTTTCCACAGAAGAGAACACAAGGGGAGAAACAAACGTACGTTTCCCAAATGAATACCCCAGTAATACCTGAGTGGATGTTCTTATAAAGTGTAGCCTTGTTTTAAACCCCTCAGATGGCTTCATTCTCAGACTCCGACCTACAAACCTGTCCTCTCTGCAAGGAGCTCTGTGGCTCCTCCTCCACTCCTATTTCCTCCAACTCCTCCACCTCATCCTCCTCCTCTCATTCCTCCTCCTCGTCGTTCTCCTCCCGGCGCCTCCATGTCCTCCCCTGCCTCCACGCCTTCTGCAGGCAGTGTCTGGAGGGCCAGCGCAGCCCTGGGGACCCTCTCAAACTCAGCTGCCCCACCTGCAATCAGAAGGTCTCCATCTCCGAAGCCGGAGTGGACTCCCTCCCTTCCTCCAACTTCCTCTTCAGTAACCTTCTGGATGTGGTGGTGAGCTCCGAGGAGCAGCTCCAACTCGGCCAGAATATCAACGGCCACCACCGGGGGGTCAGCGGGGGCTCCATACCCGGGTTCCACCACCCCCACGGCGGACTCCTCCGCCCACACCGCCTGGGAGAGCCTACGTGTAGCTCCTGTGACGAGGGGAACCCGGCCAGCTCCCACTGCTTGGACTGCCAGGAGTACCTGTGTGATAACTGCGTCCGTGCCCACCAGAGGGTCCGGCTGACCAAGGATCACTTCATTGAGAGGCTAGCTGAGAGCCTGCACCAGCACCAAGCGGGTCGAGGCAAGGTCATCCCCATCGGAGGAGGTGGAGAAGGGGGGGGGGGCGTGGGCGTCTCCCTGGCCCAGTCCTTTCACTACAACTTCTCCCTGCTACCTTTGTTCCAGGACAGGATGAGCTTCTGTCAGAACCACGACAACGAGGTAGGGACACAAACACACGCACACACATTCAAACGGAAATGAGGCCTTGGCCAACAGTGTATGGAACAGGAGGTAGTGCCTTCACTCTGTGGATCCACAGGGTTTCTGGTTCGAGCACTGCTTCACTACACCCTTCTCCCTAAATCACTACACCCTTCTCCCTAAATCACTACACTGTTCTCCCTAAATCACTACACTGTTCTCCCTAAATCACTACACTGTTCTCCCTAAATCACTACACTGCAGCTATAGGTTTAGTCCTTACAGCTGGTCTTCATATGGCCATAGGTGTGGACTTTAGACACTCTCACATTAGCACACACACACACACAGCCATGTCAAAAACAAACACCAACATGAACTGTCTAAAGCCCAGCAGTTCTGTCTGTAATGCCAGCTAGTTGAGTGATACCAGGCAGCTTTACCACTGACCCCCTGGTACCACAGTGTAATAGCATTATGTGTGTAGTAACCACACACACAGCTTCCTGCCCTGTAATAGCATTATGTGTAGTCACACACACAGTGTAATAGTATTAGAGTAAGTGTGCCGTAGTCTGGGCCTCACAGAGGGCCATATGGCCTGGAGTTCAAAGACGAGCTCAGTGGCTCTTCACCTACTTCCCTGGAGACACAGGCATGCACGTGCACTGTACACACACTGATTACGCTGTACCCCACCGGCCAGAGGGAGAGGCCCCTCACTCCAACACCACACATGTTTCGCTGACGGCAAAGAACCCATAGGCAGTGGGAAGAGAAGACTGTAGTGGCTCAGCGAGGGAGTAGAGAGGGTGTCCAATAAAACATTAACAATGGAGCAAATGTAAACCATGCTGTTTTCACATGCAACTGCACCTTGGTTTCTGTGATATCTGTAGTGGTCAAGGAGAGACATTCCACAAGAGCAACATTACTTAAAATCAAGTCTTGGTTGTCCTCACTCGTTATTATAAGTCTTAATTACCAGATGGCCTCTGTTGGAGGGAGTGACTCACACACATACATACATAAATGTCAAATTGTCAGTAAGAGTTCAAGTTTCCAGTAAGGGCTCTGTTTTCCAGTAATGTCTCACTCATGACTCAATGGTATGTTTGAACCGTGATGTGACTGCCTCTAGTCCTCTAGCTGATGATTAGTTCTAGTGGTTTTGTTTATTTTAGATGTCGCTGCCTATCTCATCCCTCCTCTCACCCTCCTCACACCCTCCTCTCACCCCTCCTCTCACCCTGCCACACCCCTCTCACCCCTCGTCTCACCCTGCCACACCCCTCGTCTCACCCTGCCACACCCCTCCTCTCACCCTGCCTCACCCCTCCTCCCACCCTGCCACACCCCTCCTCTCACCCTGCCACACCCCTCCTCTCACCCCTCCTCTTACCCTGCCTCACCCCTCCTCTCACCCTGCCACACCCCTCCTCTCACCCTGCCACACACCTCCTCTCACCCCTCCTCTCACCCTGCCACACCCGTCCTCTCACCCTGCCACACCCGTCCTCTCACCCTGCCTCACCCCTCCTCTCACCCTGCCACACTCCTCCTCTCACCCTGCCTCACCCCTCCTCTCACCCTGCCACACTCCTCCTCTCACCCCTCCTCTCACCCTGCCACACTCCTCCTCTCACCCCTCCTCTCACCCTGCCACACCCCTCCTCTCACCCTGCCACACCCCTCCTCTCACCCTGCCACACCCCTCCTCTCAGCCTGCCTCACCCCTCCTCTCACCCCTCCTCTCACCCTGCCACACCCCTCCTCTCACCCTGCCTCACCCCTCCTCTAACCCAATCTCACCCTTCCACCCCCCTCCTCTCAGCCTGCCTCACCCCTCCTCTCACCCTGCCACACCCCTCCTCTCAGCCTGCCACACCCCTCCTCTCACCCCTCCTCTCACCCTGCCACACACCTCCTCTCACCCCTCCTCTCACTCTGCCACACCCGTCCTCTCACCCTGCCTCACCCCTCCTCTCACCCTGCCACACTCCTCCTCTCACCCTGCCACACTCCTCCTCTCACCCCTCCTCTCACCCTGCCACACTCCTCCTCTCACCCCTCCTCTCACCCTGTCACACCCCTCCTCTCACCCTGCCACACCCCTCCTCTCACCCTGCCACACCCCTCCTCTCAGCCTGCCTCACCCCTCCTCTCACCCTGCCACACCCCTCCTCTCACCCTGCCTCACCCCTCCTCTCACCCAATCTCACCCTTCCACCCCCCTCCTCTTACCCTGCCTCACCCCTCCTCTCACCCTGCCACACCCCTCCTCTCACCCTGCCTCACCCCTCCCCTCACCCTATCTCACCCCTCTCACCATGCCACACCTCTCCTCTCACCTGATCTCACCCTGCCTTATCCTAACTCCTCTCTCCCTCTCTCCCTGCCTCACCCCTCCTCTCACCCTATCTCACCCCTCCTCTCACCCTGCCACACCCCTCCTCTCACCCTGCCACACCCCTCCTCTCACCCTGCCTCACCTCTCTTCTCACCCTGTGTCACCCCTCCTCTCACCCTACCTCACCTCTCCTCTCACCCCTCATCTCACCCTGCCTTATCCTAACTCACCTATCCTCTCACCCTGCCTAACCCCTCCTCTCACCCTGCCTTACCCTACCTCACCTCTCCTCTCACCCTGCCTCACCCTACCTCACCTCTCCTCTCCCTGAGGGCAGATACACACACAGTGACCCAGTTCTCCAACCTTTGCCGTACACACTGGGGTCTGTACGCAGATGAGGAAGATCAGTACAAAGAGGAAAAGTGACCCTTTGATCTGTAGAGACTCTGGACCACCATCAACCATACTGACCAGATGGCTGCACACTGCCCCCTCGCCAGCACACTGCCCAATCGCCAGCACACTGCCCCCTCGCCAGCACACTGCCCCCTCGCCAGCACACTGCTCCCTCGCCAGTACACTGCCCCCTCGCCAGACACACTGCCCCCTCGCCAGACACACTGTCCCCTCGCCAGACACACTGTCCCCTCGCCAGGCACACTGTCCCCTCGCCAGGCACACTGTCCCCTCGCCAGCACACTGTCCCCTCGCCAGCACACTGTCCCCTCGCCAGCACACTGTCCCCTCGCCAGCACACTGCCCCCTCGCCAGACACACTGTCCCCTCGCCAGACACACTGTCCCCTCGCCAGACACACTGTCCCCTCGCCAGCACACTGTCCCCTCGCCAGCACACTGTCCCCTCGCCAGCACACTGTCCCCTCGCCAGCACACTGTCCCCTCGCCAGCACACTGCCCTCACGCCAGCACACTGCCCCCTCGCCAGACACACTGCCCCCTCGCCAGACACACTGCCCCCTCGCCAGACACACTGTCCTCTCGCCAGACACACTGTCCCCTCGCCAGGCACACTGTCCCCTCGCCAGCACACTGTCCCCTCGCCAGCACACTGTCATCTCGCCAGCACACTGCCCCCTCGCCAGCACACTGCCCCCTCGCCAGGCACACACATTCACAAACACTATATGCATACACATTAGACACAGACAAACTAGACACACGTTCACACACACGACACACTGGAGTTGGAGGCAGGTGTTGGGGGTAGAGTTGAGTAGTGTAAAGGGTTGGTTGGCATTCAAGTGGGGGTGGTCTCTTTTACAGGCCAACGTGGAATGCGAGTTGTTTGGAAATGGACAGCTATGTGTCTAGTGTGTGTGTGAGCGTGCACTCACACACACACCACACATGTGTAACCGACTCCCCTCTTAGAAGTCTTGGATCGAAGAGTGGGGAATGTTTGGGGGGTGGGGCAGAAAATCTATTGTGGGGAATGCTGTGTGTCCGGAATTCACACACATACACACACCAGTACACAGTAAATATTACTCAAATTGAATACAATTATACTCTACAAAACATAACATTTGGTCCCAGTCTAAATAGAGTAAAAATTACTCTTGTTACAGAGTTCAATTCTCAGAGTTATTTCTACTCTATTCGGTGTTTATATTTAACTCTACAAACTGTAATTTACTCTATTTAGCTTAACATGGAAACAACTCTACTGCCAATTCGCTCAATATATAATTTTATATTATCTGTGGAAAGTGTCATTTCTTACTCAAATTGAATACATTTTTACTCAAAGATCACATTTGGTCCCAGTCTAAATAGAGTAAAAATGTATCTTGTTGCAGAGTTCAATTTTCAGTTATTTCTACTCTATTCAGTGTTTATATTACTCTACAAACTGTAATTTACTCTATTTTGCTTAAAATAAAAACTCTGCCAATTCACTCAATATAGAATATAATATTATCAGTAAAGAGTGGCATTTGTACAACTAAACTTAACGTCAATAAATCAGAAGTCCGTATTTAATCTTATGGCTTAGATCCCGCTAACGGGATCGATATGACAACAGCCAGTGAAAGTGCAGGGCGCCAAATTCAAAACAACAGAAATCTCATAATTAAAATTCCTCAAACATAGAAGTATTTTACACCATTTTAAAGATAAACTTGTTGTTAATCCCACTACAGTGTACGATTTCAAAAAGGCTTTACAGCGAAAGCACACCAAACAGAAAAACACAGCCATTTTTCCAGCCAAAGAGAGGAGTCACAAAAAGCAGAAATAGAAATAAAATGAATCACTAACCTTTGATGATCTTCATCAGATGACACTCATAGGACTTCATGTTACACAATACATGTATGTTTTGTTTGATAAAGTTAATATTTATATACAAAAATCTGAGTTTACATTGGCGCGTTATGTTCAGTAGTTCCAAAACATCCAGTGATTTTTGCGGAGAGCCACATCAATTTACAGAAATATTCATCATAAATGTTGATGAAAATACAAGTGTTATGCATGGAACTTTAGATAAACTTCCCCTTAATGCAACCGCTGTGTCAGATTTCAAAAAAGCTTTACCGAAAAAACACAACATGCAATAATCTGAGTACAGCGCTCAGACAACAAAATAAGCCATACAGATATCTGCCATGTTGTGGAGTCAACAGAAGTCAGAAATAGCATTATAAAAATTCACTTAACTTTGATGACGTTCATCAGAATGCACTCCCAGTTCCACAATAAATGTTTGATTTGTTCGATATAGTCCATAATTTATGTCCAAATACCTCCCCTTTGTTTGCGCGTTTAGCCCAGCAATCCATATTCATGAGGCGCGAGCAGACGAAAAGTCAAAAAGTTTTGTTACAGTTCGTAGAAACATGTCAAATGAAGTATAGAATCAATCTTTAGGATGTTTTTATCATAAATCTTCAAAAATGTTTCACCCGGAGAATTCCTTTGTCTGTAGAAATGCAATGGAACGCAAGCTAACTCTCACGTGAACGTGCGGGGTCAGCTCATGTCACTCTGGCAGACCTGACTCATTCAGCTCCCATTCCCCCCTCCTTCACTGTAGAAGCATCAAACAAGGTTCTAAAGACAGATGACATGTAGTGGAAGCCGTAAGAAGTGCAATATGACCCCATAGACACTGTATATTCGATAGAAAATTACTTGAAAAACTACAAACCTCAGATTTCACACTTCCTGGGTGGATTTTTTCTCAGGTTTCGCCTGCCATATGATTTTTGTTATACTCACAGACATCATTCAAACAGTATTAGAAACTTCAGGGTGATTTCTATCAAAATATACTAATACTATGCATATATTAGCAACTGAGCCTGAGTAGCAGGCAGTTTACTCTGGGTACCTTATTCATCCAAGTACTGCCCCCAGCCATAAGAAGTTTAACAAAGCACTTTATTCTTAACTGTAAGACATTTGCAATACATCAAAATACTGATGATAATAAAATAAAATTGTGGACTGAAATTAAATGTTGGCCTCTGTTCATTTTAATACATGTACATAAAAAAGCTCAATATTGCAATTCAATACATCTAACAATGACATGGGGGATTTTGTGAAACTGGCATCTCACATATCAAAAACACTGATGAGAAAATAAAATTGTGGCCTCTGTAAAATTACATTTTGGCATCTGTCCCCCCCTTTATTAAAAGTAAATAAAAAAATCCAATATTGCAATACAATACATCTTGGTTTTGTGCAGTTTTTTTTACAATCACAGGAAACAGTATGGGACAATAAACTAACTTGAATCACCACAACTGTAAGAGATCTGTACATCAAATGCTTTGTGACAGAAAAGCTCTTTAACATCCACTACATAAGGTCCCTCTGTTGTACACCCAACTCTATCTGCATTAAAATGCTCTTCAAGACATATTGTTTGTAGGGCAAAAGTAACCAACAGTAACCTCTCATCTTTAACAACAACATGGTGGATTTTCTGAAAAACTGGCATCTCACAATGGACTTTAAAGACAAACTACTAAACCTGAACGATACATATTTCCATGGTGTTAGGCCCATTTAACATTTAAAACCGTGGTGTCAATTGGTACCTGAAGAGTCTCAGCCATCTTACAGCCACAGTCCACCACATTTAAAGATAACATTTTACCTGGACCGATCATGACTCTGTTGGTGTCAAATGTATGCTATTTGACTTTGGTGTTTTTTTTGCCAATGGTTTAGTTACATTTTTAAAGCTTTTTAATTGTTAAAAAAAAAAGAAATGATGCTTTGCTTCATAGCGGATGCACCAGCTATGCAAAACTGGTCCAATTTTAAGCCTACATGTGGGGTAATGCACCATAAAATGATGTTTCGGTAGCAGCCTCTTTTTTGGAAACAATTGCTTGAATAACCTGTGGTGCTCTGCGATTAAGAAACATTGTAATAACCGTAGTAAACATTTTATTTTCTCCAATGATATCAATCTGAAGCAACAGCAACAGTAAATAGCAGTGTAGATCATTGGGACAAACTAAGTCTCCAAAGAGAAGTGGTAGATTGGGAAGTAAACACCAGGACTGGATAGCGTTTAACCCCAGGTCATTAGAGTCCTCTCCTAACTTCACTACAGGAGGTTTGTTGTTTTGCTCCATGTAACCACAGTTAAAGCTCTTTATTCTCCTGTCTGTTTCATTTGATGTTGTGTACTTGTCTATCAAGTGCAGTATTAGCAGTTTAATTTCATATTGTGCCACTCCCTCCCAGATATCATGCATAATCTCGACAAGGAAGTTTTCACATGTATTGAAGTACTGCAAGGAGTTTAGAATGCAAGAACGAATAACACCACAGAGGGAAGACTGGGATTTGGCTCATTATTTGGGCGGTGTTCTGCATGAAGTGCTTGAGTTCGCATAACTATCTTGGGTGAATCTTCATCAAATTCAGTTTGAAAGTCCTCTTTCTCAGCAAGACAAAAGCAGCAGAAATATCTGAATGATTCAACAAAACCAAATAAACAGTGAAGACCAAGGTTGTCACCTGTAACTTGGACAATAGTTCTATACACTGGTTGATCATACAAGGGAACCATAATTACATCCCTCTCAAGTACTTTAATATCCTGCACAACTGGATCAAGTATTTTAGAAAAGCCATATGTTTTAATGTCTTGGGCATGAGATAAAGCAACCAAATGAATATTAAGAAGAAATTAGTTGAACTTTGGAGAAAAATTCAGTAAATTGACGTAGATCCTAATGTATGTATTCCCCGTTATGATCCAAGAGGATTTGCAGTTTCAAAATCATCATAGAGAAGCTGTATCTGAATTGCATGCTTCTGTTTTGAAAATAGAGCATGGCTCTTGAACAGATGTCCATCACGTCAGTCATAAAGTCTTCTTGAACTGGAATCGGTCTGCATCATCTCCTTTATATTCAGGGTGTTTGTAAATAAACTGTCATGTTTTCAAAATGGGGATGTAAACAATTGTATCAGTAACAACAATTTGATCATAGCCTCCAGCAGTCTGATTGTGTCGTGTATCAAATCTAGTACCAAGAAGGTATTCACGGGGTCGACCCTTCCCCACTTTTATGTAAAATACTGCCTTCTCTTACTTTCAGAATCTAATACACCAAAAGGATTTTACATTTTTTCAAAACACTGATCAATTTTACACTCAATGTCACTTTTAATAGGCTCCTGTATAGACAGACACGTCTTCACAGATTCTTTAGCTTGAATATGAATATCATCAACCGTCTCTTCCATGGAAATGACCAAGGAGTTAATGGTTGTTTCCCCTACACCTGCCACTTTAAGTTCAGCTATGGTTGCAGCGCAGCTGTCTACAAGACTCTTATTGACAAGGACTGAGTCAGAAGGGGAACTTGTTGATGGCAAGTCATCAAAATGACTTGCTGTTACATATTCAGCTGTAGAGGGGCCTTCACCATGATCAGAACAAGGTTCATGTGCTTTATAAAGATGCTTTGTACGAGGTACCGAAGACTAAATTAGCTTTGAAAAGCTCATCAAAACAGGCAAGAGAGTCTGGTGACTTACACGGTATTGCATGTTTATCAATCACAATGAATTACTTGTGAATCGCACTCCTCTGGGTCCCCACAGCAAGCAGATAGGGTTGAAGGCTTTCCATGACGCTCTCCAGATGCCCCTGGATGCTGATCCCAGTCTGTGACACAAGAACTTCATTAGTGTGCTATTAAAATGAATCACGGTTCACAAACAGTTTGTGAAAATGTAAATTACAGCTACACATGATCTTAACATGATTTGTCCATAATCTTAAAAGTAGTTATTAGGATTAGGAATGGGGACAGAACAGTCAACTGTAACCTCACCTTGATAAACTTCACAATGTGGTCACTGGTGTGTCTGGCTGTGGTTTTTCCTGGTTTCTTGCGGCCATGAGGGGACGGTGGCAGAATGTGGACAAGGACCAAAATGGAGGACATGTCACTGTCCCATCCTGAAAGTACACATTTTCACTGAAAGTTACATCATTCCATTTTGCTTTCAAAAACTCAAAAAAAATGCCCCTTTCCATTAGTATAATAATTTTATTCCAGCAGACCATTTTCCACTTCTGTTGTGGATTCAGCATTTTGAACCAGGTCTTGCAGGTTGCCTGTCTGTGTGAGGCCACGGCTTTGGTCAATGACTTCCTGCTTATAGAGAGTAGGCCACTTCTCCAGGAACTTTGCAGAGGTTGCATTACCAAGCATCAGACTGAAATCTTGCTCAATCTGCAGACAAGATGGAATAAGTCAAGACAGAACAGTAAACATTATGGTGTGGCACTATCGTCATGTAATATATAACAGTCCTAATCAGACTGTTGTAGAACAGAAAACAATTGTCCTGATAGTTTCAAGGCAAGGCAGTTGAAGATCCACATACCATTCCTGCTATGTCTTGGAATCTTGGAAACTGTGAATATTTCAGAGGACTTCACTGGGTCTTGAACCATCTTTTGGCGATATGTGAAGGTCTGCTTCATCTTCTCCTTTACAATTGCTTCAACAGCTGTATGCTTCATCAGGGCAATGGCCTCAACACAGGCTTTCTGTTGTTGGATAGTTTCTCTCTGAAGGGGTCTATCTGCTTTTGGACCACCTGTAACATGGTGAAACTTTTACAGATTACTGGGTTTGTCTGCTCTATACAAGTATATGGTATTGTGTCATAAGATATAAAAAACATGGCTCAGAAACTCTGCAAGGACGGCCATGCATGCAGTAATGCCACCAGATGAAAAGTAGGATTTATTTGACTCAGAAACAGAATTAATACTAAGTATCTTACTCTTTCTAAGAAACACTTGCTTATACAGATGTTTACAAACAATTATTCTCTGGTCATGTGTCATGAATGAGACTTAACTACAATGAAAATCACTTACACGTCAGTGACTGACGCATGGTCTTCTGTCGTCCCTCTGACGCTTCCCTTTGAACACATTTCAGTCTCCATGCTAGATATCCACTCCCATCTTCTGCATTGTAATAATCCTATATCTGAATGAATGAAATATTCTTATTAAATACTTTTTTCTTTACATAGTTGAATGTGCTGACAACAAAATCACACAAAACATTATCAATGGAAATCCAATTTATCAACCCATGGAGGTCTGGATTTGGAGTCACACTCAAAATTAAAGTGGAAAACCACACTACAGGCTGATCCAACTTTGATGTAATGTCCTTAAAACAAGTCAAAATGAGGCTCAGTAGTGTGTGTGTGGCCTCCACGTGCCTGTATGACCTCCCTACAATGCCTGGGCATGCTCGTGATGAGGTGGCGGATGGTCTCCTGAGGGATCTCCTCCCAGACCTGGACTAAAGCATCCGCCAACTCCTGGACAGTCTGTGGTGCAACGTGGCGTTGGTGGATGGAGCGAGACATTATGTCCCAGATGTGCTCAATTGGATTCAGGTCTGGGGAACGGGCGGGCCAGTCTATAGCATCAATGCCTTCCTCTTGCAGGAACTGCTGACACACTCCAGCCACATGAGGTCTAGCATTGTCTTGCATTAGGAGGAACCCAGGGCCAACCGCACCAGCATATGGTCTCACAAGTGGTCTGAGGATCTCATCTCGGTACCTAATGGCAGTCAGGCTACCTCTGGCGAGCACATGGAGGGCTGTGCGGCCTCCCAAAGAAATGCCACCCCACACCATGACTGACCCACCGCCAAACCGGTCATGCTGGAGGATGTTGCAGGCAGCAGAACGTTCTCCACGGCGTCTCCAGACTCTGTCACGTCTGTCAGATGTGCTCAGTGTGAACCTGCTTTCATCTGTGAAGAGCACAGGGCACCAGTGGCGAATTTGCCAATCTTGGTGTTCTCTGGCAAATGCCAAACGTCCTGCACGGTGTTGGGCTGTAAGCACAACCCCCACCTGTGGACGTCGGGCCCTCATACCACCCTCATGGAGTCTGTTTCTGACCGTTTGAGCAGACACATGCACATTTGTGGCCTGCTGGAGGTCATTTTGCAGGGCTCTGGCAGTGCTCCTCCTGCTCCTCCTTGCACAAAGGCGAAGGTAGCGGTCCTGCTGCTAGGTTGTTGCCCTCCTACGGCCTCCTCCACGTGTCTTAATGTACTGGCCTGTCTCCTGGTAGCGCCTCCATGCTCTGGACACTACGCTGACAGACACAGCAAACCTTCTTGCCACAGCTCGCATTGATGTGCCATCCTGGATGAGCTGCACTACCTGGGCCACTTGTGTGGGTTGTAGACACCGTCTCATGCTACCACTAGAGTGAATGCACCGCCAGCATTCAAAAGTGACCAAAACATCAGCCAGGAAGCATAGGAACTGAGAAGTGGTCTGTGGTCACCACCTCCAGAACCACTACTTTATTGGGGGTGTCTTGCTAATTGCCTATAATTTCCACCTGTTGTCTATTCCATTTGCACAACAGCATGTGAAATGTATTGTCAATCAGTGTTGCTTCCTAAGTGGACAGTTTGATTTCGCAGAAGTGTGATTTACTTGGAGTTACATTGTGTTGTTTAAGTGTTCCCTTTTATTTTTTTGAGCAGTGTATAATTCAGTTTGAGTGAGCAGGTTAAAATATCTTCATGGTCATTCTTATACTTAAAACTACAGATACGCCCATAGATGAAGAATTGCTCATTCAACAGGTCTGACTCTCGCAGTACAGAACTTAACTAGGCTTTTATACCACCAGAGTTGAGCTTAGGAGAGATGGCAGAGATGGTGGGCATACAGACATGTTAACAGATCTTTAGTTTAAATAAAAACATCACCCAACAGTAAAACAGCCATTTAAATATTGACATTCTGAAAAATGTTTAAGGTGTAAGAGAGTTGAAAAGGTTAGACTTTGTTTTTAATTTACTTACATAACTTGCTCCTAGGATCTGCCAGGTATGGGAACAAGGCAATGATGCCCATGGCGTAGTCCTCTTTAACATGCCTTGAAGGACTTGTCCTAGACACACACACACTTTACTGTTTGAGATCCAAACCCAAATATTGATGTGTAAATCACAACTTCTGCTAAAAATTGTGTTAGGTGGTAAGGTACAGTATGTAATGTGTATATGACATATACCCATGTTCACTTGTCATTTGTGCAACCAATATCTTGACCACATCGTGTCTTCTGCTGTTAGGCTTTATGTCCGAGCATACTCATTCATGATCCTCTCTCCTCCAGGTTTGTTCTTCAGAATGTCTTCAATCGTCTACGTTGGAGTAATTTCAAAAAGGAACACACTAACACTTTTAAAACAGCAATGAAATAGCAAGTATAATAAAACACACCATGATCATCCTCTCACAACTTTCATCGATGTAATTTATCACTCAATCTTCAAGTTTGGCATTTGTTTAAACTGGAAATGTGCAGTACTTACATGAGAGACGATTATCCTCGGCTGTCTTTCTTGTAGCAGGACTCTCAGCTGTCTTTCTTGTAGCAGGACTCTCAGCTGTCTTTCTTGTAGCAGGACTCTCAGCTATCTTTCTTGTAGCAGGACTCTCAGCTGTCTTTCTTGTAGCAGGACTCTCAGCTGTCTTTCTTGTAGTAGGACTCTCAGCTGTCTTTCTTGTAGCAGGACTCTGCTGCAATATAATGGTGTCATCAGAGTCCCCCTCATTGTCTCCACTGCATTTTGATAAGGAGCTGCTTGCAGAGGAGCTCAACGAATCTAGCAATCATGTTAACATTTAACTGGTGTGATTAACACTGTAATTATAACACATTTAGGTGGAAACATCCATTATCATGATTAGAGGACTTTTGTTAATGACAGGCGGAATGCAAAAATGTAACATTTTGAATTGATTAGGCCCACTACTTGTTCTAAAAGGGGTGGGAGAGGTCAGCACAGAAACAAAAAACTATTTTAAAACATCAAAATGAGAAAATAAATCAGCAGATATATCTGCTTGTCTCACATATTCAGAACATGTGTTAGGCTAGCCAGGACTGTATGGATGAATGTGAAGCTCTAAGCTCATATGCAACTCACCATCGGGATTTGGGTCTTTGGGGTAAACAAACCTCCAGCACACCAAGGTTTTGTTTCTTTAGAAGAAACTCAAACACCTCCTCATCAACTTCAGTCTTCAATTCATCATAGACTTTTAAGCCCAAGGTTGGAATGTCAAATTTATTGGCAACTGTGAAGACAAAAATAGATTGCACAACCTTATTGATTAAATATGTTGTGTATTTTTAGAGAAAAAAAACAGAACAGAAGACAGAAATCAAGAGGTCACCTTACGTGAACATCGTAACCCCAAAACTGACTTTGTGCTCCTTTCCTTGTCAATTCCAATGATATGCAGTCTACAGCCTGTCTACTACTGCCACGTACTGAATTATTACAACAGCAGTCTGAGTATTATAGCAATACACCACAGATAGCTATCAACACTGAGATTGTAGCGGCATACAAATGTTAGTATCACTTATTCTTTAAAACCATTCATGACCGGCAAAGACAATAAACCATAAACCAATCTTTGACTGATCTGTGATTTGGGGAGGCGCAAGATTGCTTTGTACTCATTATCAGCAAGGAAATCAGCCATCAATTTGACGGTAATATAAGTATATTTAAAGAGAGTATAAGTATGTTGTTCCATAGGATATTGTGTGAAATTTGGTTTCACTCACCACAATCCAAAAAGGATTTGAAGGTCAGTTGCCCCTCATAACACATGTACTTCTGACAATCCCTGTACTTCACACGTACAGCCTGCAACCTTGATGACAAGAAAATAATGTTTATTTAAATTGCATTAACACAAATATACACAAATTACAAGAGAGCAGTGCTCTGTTCAGAGTAAAACACACGTGTCGCACCTACCAAACAACAGCTAAATACTGTCTACTAACAGCTCTCTTTTCAGAGTAAAACGCACGTGTCTTACCGACCAAACAACAGCTAAATACTGTCTACTAACAGCTCTCTTTTCAGAGTAAAACACACGTGTCGCACCTACCAAACAACAGCTAAATACTGTCTACTAACAGCTCTCTTTTCAGAGTAAAACGCACGTGTCTTACCGACCAAACAACAGCTAAATACTGTCTACTAACAGCTCTCTTTTCAGAGTAAAACGCACGTGTCACACCGACCAAACTGCAGCTAAAACCGTCAACCGGTAACAGCTCTAAAGTTCAGAGTAAAACGCACGTGTCGCACCGACCAAACTGCAGCTAAATACTGTCTACTAACAGCTCTCTTTTCAGAGTAAAACGCACGTGTCGCACCGACCAAACTGCTCTAAAACTGTCCATCAGCTCTGTTCAGAGTAAAATGCACCTGTCGCACCGACCAAACTGCAGCTAAAAACTGTCTAATAGCTCTAAACTTGAGTGAGAAACACATGTAGCACAGACCAACTGCCGCTAACTGTCTGCTAAGAGCTCGCTTTTCAGAGTAAAACACATGTTGCACTGACTAGCCTGCTGCCAGAAGTCAGTAAAGTCCGCTAGCTACTGATAATAGCTAATACCGCTCTGTTGAAAATTTAAAACAGGTGATGCACTGATCCACCGGGTGTACATACTGTCCATAAACCACTAAAAGTGGTATAACTTAATGTTACTGTAGCTAGCTAGCTAATTAGCTCTAGCTAGATGCTCACATTATCATCTGACTATTCAAATCGCGCAGTAACAGTAAGCCTACACTACAATGCTAGCTAGCTGTAATGTTGCTCAACAGTTTTAATTTGCACACAAAGTTGACCAATAACAGTGAACTTACCTGGAATTCTAATTAAGTTTAGAAATGAAGAAATTCTGTGGTTCTGTGAATGACTTCTGATGTTCGGCGGATCCTCACTCTCGATCTGTTCACTCTTTCCATTCGCGAGACACTTGCAAATGGGCAATGGCGGCAAAATCTAAATTGAACCAACATTAGTGGGCGTAGTCATGCTGTTTTACTCCAATATAATTTATTCTGTATTTTTGCCAGATGTGAATGTCCTTGGCTGGCGTGGTTACACGTTGTCTGTGGTTGTGAGGCCGGTTGGAGGTACTGCCAAATTCTCTAAAACGACAGTGGAGGCAGTTTATGGTAGAGACTTTCCTGCAGTCAGCATGCCAATTGCGCTCTCCCTCAACTTGAGACGTCTGTGGAATTGTGTTGTTTGACCAAACTGCACATTTTAGAGTGGCCTTTTATTGTCCCTAGCTCAAGGTGGGCCTGTGTAATGATCATGCTGTTTAGTCAGCTTCTTAAAATGCCACACCTGTCAGGTGGATGGATTATCTTGGCAAAGGAGAAATGCTCACTAACAGGGATGTAAACATGTTTGTGCACAGACTTACGATTTTTGTGCGTCTGGAAAATTTCAGGGATCTTTTATTTCAGCTCATGAAACATGGCACCAACATTTTGCGTTTTATATTTTTGTTCAGTGTAAACATAAATGTAAAATGTAACATCTCGCAAGAGACATGGAGAGTTTGAATTCCACACACTGGGTTTCACTTACTCTACCTGTCTGAAAACTTAGCCAGAATGATAGTGAACAAATATGGCATACGAATGATTTTAATCACAAACTCATATTCCTCACAATTGATCAATTAGTCCATACTCTATAGCCCTCAAACTCAACTCTGCACCTCAAAGCCAGTTCCACTGAGTTTTCAGTAACCACTAAGACACAAATTTCAATAGAGATATAACTTCTGCAGCGTGGGGAATGCGTAATATTTGTGTTAAAAAAATCTTACTACAAGTAGCTTGTAGCTCACTACAAGTCCAAATAACCATTTCAGTTGGTCAGATTGATTATTTGATTAATTGCAGGATAAAGGGTTTGCCATGAGAATGTTGTTGTGCTTTATAGTTAGTCGTCATGCTGGTCAGCTTCTCTGTAGTCAACATCTTTTCCGTTATATGATATCTACTTGGTTGTGTAAGATGGAGTAGCCCACACACTGAGGGGATTAGATTAATGCCCCGGGCCTGCCCCGCATGAATCGGGTTAGCTTTGATTGTGGAATTCCGGCCTTGAGCCAGGTACCCCGTTTTGGCTGACAAAGCAAAAGTGACATACAATAGGTTAAGCACGTGGAGTAATGAGTAGGATTCTGGGTTTTCACATCCAAAATTGAAATGCTTTATCTGCCTTTCCAATAAAAAGTAGTTTGAAAATTCAAATATATGCTTTATATATAAAACGCTTTTGCCCAGTCACTTCACCAGCCATAGCCCGGTGCACCGCAGTTCAGCTTTATCAAACTCCCTCGCTGACAAGCGTGCGTGTGACAGATCCCTGTCATCCCTTCTTCTCATGGGCTCTGTCATGCAAGCAATGGTGATTGAAAATTGGACACACACACACACACACACACACACACACACACAACTCTGTCCAAAGGAGGAGCTATGCTATTGAAAGAACGCCATTATTTTCGCCCCCAACACACACACTTCCCATCTCTGGGTCTTTTTTTAGCTGGGGGTCAGAGGTGAGGGGTGAAGTGTCACTGGGTTAGGCTGGGGGATGGACAGATGCGCGTGCTCGGGCGCACACACACACACACACAAAATCTGCACTGTACGGGTGAGGCCAAAGGTTTTAACTAATCGGTTTCATGCTCTTCCCCCTGTCCCATGGGAGGTAGGTTTTACACATGGGCCTATTGTTTTAATGAAGAGGAGTGTCCTTGTATTGTAGCTCAGTGTAACATTCATTTCCACATCAACACACAAGTCACTCTCATTGTTACTCTTTTTTCACACACCTCCCCCAAATTCTCTCCATTTCCTTGTCTACTGGTTGATCAGTGTGTTCAGCTACTACTACTACTGGTTGATCAGTATGTTCAGCTACTACTACTACTGGTTGTTAGGCTAAAACCAGTTCTAGAGATGAAAAAAAACACTTGCACATATTTCGCATAACACAAGCATTTCGCTGCACCCACTATAAAATCTCCTAAACTGTGTATGCAACAAATAAAATGTGATTTGATCCACACCATTGTGTGGTTAGTGCCCAGCAGGATTGGATTGCAGCTATCGGGCCTCCCACAGAGTCTATTTCTTTGTCGTGCTGAAATGATTCCCCAAGCGAACGACTGGTTTTAGGTTCCTACTGCCAGAACACGATCAGAGAGAACACATCAGAAAGGAGAGCTTTATCTGACACACACACACACACGCAGTCAGTTTGTGAGGCCTTAGGAGGAAACTCGACCCAGAGCTGAGACCGATACAAGAGCAAAGGAATTCCCGTAACTGAATTTGGGCCTCCTCAAGTTCTCTCTCCCTTTTACACACACACACACACACGCATATATATATATATATATACACACACAAAAACACATCTGCGATTTCCCCAGCTCTCTGCAGGCCTGTGTTTCTCATCAGCAGTTTGTTGAAGACAATTGTGATTATTCCTTGGAGGGGCTGTTGACTGTCAATACACCTCATGGAAATGTCTTTCTGTCTGGCCTGGGTGTGTTTGTGGAGGGCAGGCATTGAAGTTTCAGAGTTCCTCCTTCGTGTATCTTCCATCTGTGGGCATTTATCCTCTGAAGTGTGTGTGTGTGTGTGTGTGTTGTGTGTGTTGTGTGTGTGTGTGTGTGTGTGTGTTTCTGAGCGGCCAGCAGAGTTAGATTATGTGGAGTCGGAATTCCAGGGCCTTAATTCACAACATGTGCCTCACAATTAGAGAACTGCCCCAATGTGTGTGTCCCTTTGTTGCGTTCCCCTCTGACAACACACTTTCTCTGTCTTAGAGATATTATTTTTCTTAGTCTACTCTTCTTCTTTTGTCATAATTTCTTTAACCTGGTGATCTCATTGGGAGTAAAAAAAAATCAGTAGTTTTGTTTGTGTCGTTGGTGTGTACACACACACACTGTCATTAAATGAAGCTTATTTATATCGACTGCTAATTTTTCTGTGTGCGTCTCTTCCGTGCATGTGTGTGTACTATGATACTCTTTGCACACCGAGGCATGCACTCACGTGGAAGTGTCAGCTTCCTTGTGTAAGCAGGACACTTCCATGTACGGATCAATCTCTTTAGGCTGACACGCTGGTGTGTGTGTGTGTGTCAGGTCTCATGGTGTCACTGTGATGGAGGATATCTGCCTGACCCTTGACCTCACAGACCCAGCTCCTGCACACACACTCAGTGTGCATGTCAGACAAGCAAAACAAAATACCTACCAGCTGCTTCAGTTCTCTTTCACACACCCAACTTTGCTCCGTTAGAATGGTGTGTGCCTCCTCACACCAGGAGCAGGTACAGTACAATTTGGAAAGTATTCCGACCCCTTCAATTTTTCTAAAATTGATTATTCTAAAATTGATTAATCAATCTACACACAATACCCCATAATGACAAAGCAAAAACAGTTTTTTAGAAAAAAACCCCAGCAATATAATATTTACATAAGTAATCAGAAACTTTACTCAGTACTTTGTTGAAGAACCTTTGGCAGTGATTACAGCCTCAAGTCTTCTTGGGTATGACGCTACAAGCTTGGCACACCTGCATTTGGGGAGTTTCTCCCATTCTTCTCTGCAGATCCTCTCAAGCTCTGTCAGGTTGGATGGCGAGCGTCGCTGCACAGCTATTTTCAGGTCTCTCCAGAGATGTTTGGGTTCAAGTCCGGGTTCTAGCTGGGCCACTCATGGACATTCAGAGACTTGTCACAAAGCCACTCCTGTGTTGCCTTGGCTGTGTGCTTATGGCCTTTGTCCTGTTGAAAAGTGAACCTTCGCCCCAGTCTGAGGTCCTGAGTGCTCTGGAGCAGGTTTTCATCAAGGATCTCTCTGTACTTTGCTCCATTCATCCTTCCCTCGATCCTGACTAGTCTCCCAGTTCCTGCCGCTGAAATACATTCTCACAGCATGATGTTGCCACCACCATGCTTCACCTTAGGGATGGTGCCAGGTTTCCCTCAGATATGACGCTTGGCATTCAGGTCAAAGAATTCAATCTTGGTTTGATCAGACCAGAGAATCTTGTTTCTCATGGTCGGAGAGTCTTTTGGTGCCTTTTGGTCAAACTCTGAGCAGGCTGTCATGTTTTTTTAAATATTTTTTTTTATTGCACCTTTATTTAACCAGGTAGGCCAGTTGAGAACAAGTTCTCAAATGCAGGCAAACTTAAATCCATTATACCTCATTTCTACCAGCCAGGGGGAACAAACTTGTGCAACCAGGGTGGGAAAACTCTTGACCACCTTCACTCCACACACAGAGACATGTACAAAGCTCTCCCTCTCCCTCCTTTTGGCAAATCTGACCATAATGCTATCGTCCCGATTCCTGCTTACAAGCAAAAACTAAAGCAGGAAGTACCAGTGACTTCATCAGTACGGAAGTTGTCAGAAGATGCGGATGCTTTGCTAGAGGACTGTTTTGCTAGCACAGACTGGACTATGTTCCGGGATTCATCCAATGGCATTGAGGAGTATACCACCTCAGTCACTGGCTTCATCAATAAGTGCAGAGACGACATCGTCCCAACAGTGACCGTACGTACATATCCCAACCAGAAGCCATGGATTACAGGCAAGGTCCACAGCGAGCTAAAGGCTAGAGCTGCCGCTTTCAAGTAGCGGGACACTAATCCGGACTCTTATAAGAAATGCTTATTAGCAGACCCCCATAGTCCCAGTGGCCAAGAAAGCGAAGGTAACCTGTCTAAATGACTACTGCCCCGTAGCACTCAGGTCGGTAGCCATGAAGTGCTTTGAAGCACTGGTCATGGTTCACATCAACCCCATCATCCCGGAATCCCTAGACCCACTCCAATTCACACACACACACACACACACACACAATTCGCCCCAACAGATCCACAGATGACGCAATCTCAATCGGACTCCACACTGCCCTTTCCCAACTGGACAAAAGGATGTGAGAATGTGAGAATGTGAGAATTCTGTTAATTGACTACAGCTCAGCGTTCAACACATTATTGCCCACAAAGTTCATCACTAAGCTAAGGACCCTGGGACTAAACACCTCCCTCTGCAACTGGATCCTGGACTTCCTGATGGGCCGGCCCCAGGTGGTAAGGGTAGGTAACAACACATCTGCCACGCTGATCCTCAACACTGGGGCCCCTCAGGGGTGCGTGCTTAGTTCCCTCCTGTATTCCCTGTTCCCCCACGACTGTGTGGCCAAGCACAACTCCAACATCATCATTAAGTTTGCTGACCACCCAACGGTGGTAGGCATGATCACTGACAACGATGAGACAGCCTATAGGGAGGAGGTCAGAGACCTGGTAGTGTGGTGCCAGTACAACAACGTCTCCCTCAATGTGAGCAAGACAAAGGAGATGATCGTGGACTACAGGAAAAAGCGGGTTGAACACACCCCTATTCACATCAAAGGGGCTGTAGTGATTTTCAAGTTCCTTGGTGTCCACATCACCAACAAACTATCATGGTCCAAACACACCAAGAAAGTTGTGAAGAGGGCACGACAACGCCTTTTCCCCCTCAGGAGACTGAAAAGATTTGGCATAGGTCCCAAGATCCTCAACTAGTTCTACAGCTGCACCATCGAGAGCATCCTGACCAGTTGCATCACCGCCTGGTATGGCAACTGCTCGGCATCCGACCGTAAGGCGTTACAGAGGGTAGTGCCCCAGTACATCATTGGGGCCAAACTTCCTGCCATCCAAGACCTATATACTGGGCAGTGTTAGAGGAAGGCCCCCAAAAAACTTTACCCCCACCTACGTGTACAAATGACCTTTTTAGTAAATATTTTCTTAACTCTATTTTCTTAACTGCATTGTTGGTTAAGGGTATGTAAGGAACCATTTCACGGTAAGCATTACACCTGTTGTATTCGGCGCATGTGACAAATAACATTTGATTTGATATGACCCCCTTTCAGACCTCCACTTATTTACACCCCTTTTATGGGGGGTGGGGGGGGTGTTATATCATGGGGTCTGTTTTGTATTTCAAATGAGGGAGGTGTTAAACACTAGAAGTATAAATTAATTTACCTGCTAAAAAGCAGAGAACCATTCACACAGACCCAACGCCTGTATTTTGGTTACAGGGTCTGAAAATGCAGGAATCATGACTAGGTCTTTAGTGGGGTTCAATTTACCCTGTTTTTGTTTTTTACCCCATTCCTCTTTGAGATATACAACAAAGCAGACATGGTAAATTTGTGGGATGTTGGTCTGTGTATGAAAGGGATAATGTGAAGCAGTCATGGTTGTTCTACAATATTTATTTTTTTACAGTGTTTTACAGTGTTTCAGTGCCTTTCAGTGCCTTTCTCCAAGGCAGGTTGAGCTTCTGACACCATGGTGTGATGTTACTGGCTATTCAACCCCCTCCCCCGTATCCCTTTGGCTACAAGGAATGTGAATTCCAGTCCTAACTACCACTACAATGCTATTGCCAACCTTTTATATTTGTTTACCAGAGAGCTAGCCACCATGCTTGTTAACCTTTTAGTTTTATAAACCAGAGTGCTAATAGCCACCGTGCTGCTAGCCCATTAGCTTTCTTTACCAGAGAGCTAGCAACCATGCTAACCTTGTAGCAAACCAGACAGCTAGCCACCATGGTAACATTTATCTTTGTATACCAGAGATAGCCATTAGCCACCATGTAAATTGTTTAGCTTTATGTTACTGTTATTATTCTACTTTGAAACAAGGAGGTTTACGTGTGTGTGTGTGGGGGGGGGGGGGGGGGGGGGAGCAGTAAAGTCCAGTGCACTAATGAAATACAATAACTCACTTCGCTGTAGCTCTGCAGTGAAGGGTTTTTATGTGTGTGTGTGTGTGTGTGTGTGTGTGAGCGAGCGAGCGTGTGTGACATCCTTCCCAGAAGGCTCCCAGGCTCCCTAGTCCACAACCCATTTCACACACCTTCCATGTTTTCCTTCCTCTGATGTGTGTATGTATTTGCTGGGTTTATGTGCAATATTTCTGTTTATGTGGGTGAGTGTATGTGTGACATGCATGCATACATAGAAGGTCAAATATGTGTCATTCTCCCCTGTCATTGGCAGTTGTACTATCACATACCATAGGGGCGGCAGGTAGCCTAGCGGTTTGTAGTGTTGAGCCAGTAACCGAAAGGTTGCTGATTCAAATCCTTGAGCCAGCAAGGTGGGAAAAATGCCCTTCTGCCCTTGAGCAAGGCAGTGGACATTGATTTAAGGCAGCTCACCCCACCTCTCTGATCCAGGCTGTATCACATCTGTCCGTGATTGGGAGCCCCATAGGGAGGCGCACAATTGGCTCAGTGCCGTCCGGGTTTGGCCAGGGTAGGCCGTCATTGTAAATAAGAATTTGTTCTTAACTGGCTTGCATAGTTAAATGAAGGTAAAATATGTATATATATTTTTAATTCAGAGGGGTTGGGTTAAATGCGGAAGACACAGTTCGGTTGAATGCATTCAGTTGTGCTAAGTATCCCCTTTCCCTTCCCTTTCCCATAGGAACCTGTCTTTCTTTTCTTCTTTTAAAATAGTAATGCTTTATTGGGACCTGAGAGCTGAACACAGAGAGCAGAGAATAGAGCCTGGTCTTGGCTTTATGACTTTATGGTCAAGGGTCACACAGCCTGCTTAGTGGGGTCATAAACAGTTATAAAGCCTGCATAAATGGTTACAATAGCTAGGAGGACAGTGGTTGTGATCAGGAGTGGATTGGGGTGGTGTCTGTGCGTGACTCTGTGAATTACTTGTCCCTAAAGGCTTCCTTTGGTTCTAGAATGTTCTGTGTAGAATTCACAACCCTCGCTAACGTGGTAGCACACCTATGATGTTTTACACCTAAACACATCTTGTTTTTCATGTTTCTGTGTCATGTGCTTTCTGTGTGTTTGTTGTTGTCAACGTGTGTGTGTTGTGTTGTCACTCAGGCCCATGGAATGCCTAGAGAATATGTGTGTGAGGCTATGAATCTGGGGAATTGGGGAATCTACTCTTCCTGCTAGTGGATCCTGTGTGGGTCAGTCGATAATATTACATCCATTCCAGGTGTTATGTAATCCACAAGAAACCCCAGCCTGTGTGTGTGACACATTGTTACAGCCGACATGATAGTGGTGGTGAAGTCCCTTTAGTAATTGTTTTATACAACTGGCCATGTAATCTATCTACAGTGAAAACATGACACCACTGTTCTCTCTGTAAGTCTCATCTCAACATTGCAACCATGCTTGACACAACAATGGTCAAAATCCTTCAGCCAGTTTCTGTCTCTTCCCAGAAAAGCAAAACTTTATTTTGTGTGTCTAATGATCAATTAGAATATGTAATTAAAGGAATGCTGAATGCTCAATTATGTTGGTTTTTCCTCCATATTGAAACATCAGTCATTTTTTAGTTAGTCCAATCTATCTGATGTCTTTGAAAAAAGGGAAAGGATAAACAACATGATAAGAAGAGTGAAGAGCAGATGTGTTTTAGGATCTAATGATCAGGATGATTCAGCTCATTGGTTGGAGATGGAAGACTTTCTCTCCTGTCTGACCCTCACCCCTCCATCTATACGCAGCTGCATTCCATCCTTTTGTTCTGCCCTCCCCTTGGAGAGGTTGAAGAAGGGGGTGGAGGGAGGTGTGGAGGGGCTGGAGGAGGAAAAGAGAGGGATGGAGCAGAGGATAAAAGGAAAGCAGTAGCATAAAGTAAAGTGTGTGTGTGAGTCATTATATCATGCCTCCCCTGGGACCGTAGCCATTATTGATGGATTGATTGCTGTTCCCACCCCCCTCCGCTCTACTCACATTGGACAACATTGATCCCTGTCGCTCTGGGATTTGTCGCTCAGCGCATATTTAATTAGTCTTTTGTTACCAATCACAGTGTATAGGAGTTTGGGGTAATTCTAATGGTTACGTGTGACTATCAATGAGTCAGCATTAAATCATTTTTTTAATATTATATTTAAATATAATTCAATGTGTTGAAATTATAGATGTATCAATGCGTTTTGTTATGATCAGTTGTTGATGATCTTTTTGGAAGTTTTCACTTAGTGAGTCAGTTTCTTGAAACCAAATATAAGCTTATGTGTGTGTACGTGTGTGTACTAACCCTTCTTATTGGTGTATGGATCCATAAAGCCCCATATAGCCTTATAGCCTAGTCTTATCTCACTGTCAGCCCTCTGAGCCTGAGGAGGATCAGGGGATGTGTTCAATCAAACTGCAGCATTTACATGTCAACACGCCTCATAGTCAATAAAAAAAAAAATCTCCCAATGGTTTCTGATCTCTTACACTCACCATGACAATTAATGCGTAACATATTAAAGCACTTAACCCATTAGAAAACGATATATTATATATTTGATGATGTTTTGATAGCATGATTTAATGAACTCTCTCCCTCTCTCGTCTAGGTGTTTCTGTTTTTCTGTGAGACGTGCTCGGTGCCGATCTGTAGGGAGTGTAGTGTGGGCAGACACGTGGGCCACAGCTTCGTCTATCTACAGGATGCTGTCCAGGACTCCAGAGCCATCACCATCCAGCTACTGGCCGACGCACAGCAAGGAAGACAGGCTGTACAGGTGAGTGTCTGCGTGTGTGTGCCAAATACAGCCTTACAGGGAAATGCTTACTTACAAGCCCTTAACCAACAGTGCAGTTTTGAGAATTTAAGAGAATATTCACTAAAAAAAAAGTTGTAAAAAAAGGAACACAATAAAAATAACAATAACGAGGCTACATACTGGGGGTACCGGTACCGAGTCAATGTGCAGGGTTGTTTTTGTCCCAGCACCAGTTTAGAAATGTGGGATATTCTGCATATCACCCACACACTCCTATCACTGTAGCATGGGGTTAGACATAGCCAGCTGGCCCTGGGAGGGGGTGGGTTGCCTGGGGTGACGGGGGTAGGGGATAGGACTGGGGGTCAAAGGGGAGGGAGTGGATAGGGGGAGGAGAGGAGGGGAGGGCAGAGAATGGCATTTACGCAAGTTACGCATGTGAAAGAGAGGAAGTGAGGGGGAGGAGGTGAGATGGGGAGGATGAGAAGAGGAGAGAGAGGTGAGGGAAGGTAAAGCAGGACGAGGGGAGGGGAAGAGAGGGGGTGAAAAAAGAGGGGAGTATAAGGGGAGACGGGTAAGACGGAGGAAGGGAGAGAAGATGGGTGTTACTGATTATGCTAGATAGTATCTAGTCAGCCATGGTGTTGATACACATGTCCTCCCACACAGCCACGTGTTCACTGACAAGCAGCTGGCTCTGAGACTGAGAAAAATGGTATCCAATTTTATTGGTCGTGTACATACATAGATTTGCAGATGTTATCGCAGGTGCAGTGAAATGCTTGTGTTTCTAGCTCCAACAGTGCAGTAATACCTAGCAATAATAAGATAAACAATACACACATAATAATCATTTAAAATAATTATATATTAGAACGGTCAAAACTTTTACACATAGTATTCTATTCATTCTATTTCTATGGTTCTAGAAAATCTTTACTTTATGAAACGTTGCCTTTATTGTTGTACAGTGTTGTGTTATTAGTTTTTGAATTGAATAACATTGCTTGTGAACTTCAGAGCTGTAACGATTTGACACATTGGCTTTGGCAACTACAAACGCATACTAGTAGTAGTCATGGCCCCTGCTCGAGAGTCTACACATTCTGGGTGATGCAAAACAATGTCATCATCTCACTGGTTTCTTCTCGGGCGAGCTCTCATTGGCTATGTCTGATTACCGTTCTCAAAACTTGTCTTTGCAGATCTCACGCTACAAGAGTATTGCAAATTTTGTGTCGATAAAATCAAACGTGTTTGAAAATATTGGTACATCAAAGATGAGATCTGTAGCCCTCAGATTGCGTCTCATTAAACGAGCGTCGGTGACGGCCGTTCGCACCGAGTAGGCAACGACATGGGGATTTTGTCTCCAATCTCAAAAACTTGTCTGGGACAGCTAAATCGAGGCCGACATCGTGTAGTGTACACCTGGCTTTACCCTTGTCAGGACTGAGCGTAACCCTGAAACGCTATCTAGTCCAGCAAGCCAAGGTTACATTATCTACGTCATAAGAAGAGTCCACATTATTGTCACTCTACAACTAGTCCCTCTCTTTATATCCTGATACAGACCTCGTACAGGCACACA
>NC_092164.1:50575305-50700305 GCF_045791955.1 Oncorhynchus clarkii lewisi
GTGTGCAAGTCTGTGTGTGTGAGACAGAAAGATCCAGGTTGGGGGCTCCCTCCCGTCTCCGTAACAGGATTATCCCTGATTCAAACCACACTTCTACTTCCAACAGGGTCTAACAAAGACCCCTCTCTCTTTTAGAGCCTCCTTTGTCTCTGCTAAAAGGCTCTATTTAACATAGAACCAGACCGGCTGGGGGTTTAGTCCTTCTCTTTAACATAGGAAGAGGTTGGCCTTTTGTTAAGTTTTGTGTAGTAATGTTATTACCCCCCCCCCCCCCCCCCCCCCCATCCCTCCTTCCTCTGTTGAATGGCCTTTTCAGTCAGTAATGCCACTGTATTACCCTTTACAGACTTTACGGTATGTTGCCTGTAAACAAAACAAAAAATCTGCCATTTTTTAGAGCCCAATTCCTACAGTCCCATTTTTACCACATGACCCCTTTTATATCTCCCGTGCACATGCCGGGTCGTATAGGACGGGGAATAGAGTGGTCGTATAGGACGGGGAATAGAGTGGTCGTATAGGACGGGGAATAGAGTGGTCGTATAGGACGGGGAATAGAGTGGTCGTATAGGACGGGGAATAGAGTGGTCGTATAGGACGGGGAATAGAGTGGTCGTATAGGACGGGGAATAGAGTGGTCGTATAGGACGGGGAATAGAGTGGTCGTATAGGACGGGGAATAGAGTGGTCGTATAGGACGGGGAATAGAGTGGTCATTTAGGACGGGGAATAGAGTGGTCGTATAGGACGGGGAATAGAGTGGTCGTATAGGACGGGGAATAGAGTGGGCCGATGTGGGCGGACGCCTATTTTACTAAAATCATTGAATATACACAATCACAAAGATATCCATTATTCATTAGTTTAGGCAGGTCCTAAGAAACATTACTAATAAACATGTATTTTCAAAAGAATAGAATGGCATATTTTGAGTTTGATGATGTTGCTGGTGTGTGAAGCCTATAGGCTACATGGCACCGCAATGCACATGAAATCAATAGTTATTTTGTTTGTTAAACGGACAAGACACCGTTAGGCTCCCCTGATCACAGTCAGTGGTGGGACAAAGTACTCAATTCTCATACTTGAGTAAAAGTAAGGATACCTTACAAGAACATGACTCAAGTAAAAGAAAGTCCGCCAGTTAAAGTCGAAAAGTAGTTGTATTCTGCCCTCACAAGAGTCCCCTTCTTAAGCTCAGCAGATAGATAAACTCGGTACAGCTACTGTGTTGATTTATTGCCACCACTTCGTAGATACAGTAATAGTGACTGAAATGAGCAAAACTGAAATCTAGAAAGAAAAGAACAATGAGTATGACTTATTGTGTGCTAGCTGAATACTAGGCTTCATTATAACAATAATAACACAGCATGTATTTGTATACATGTTCATGAACACAGAAATATGCAGCATTATGCATTAAATCGGATGTAAATGATTCCCCAAAACATGACAAGATCAAATGCACTGAACAGATATCCATGTGGCTATCAAGAAGATTCATGAATCTCATTAAAAACGACCATTCATACAAAATATCATCATGAGTTGAATGCCAAATATGTTATGATTCATTTGACTTACAGGCAATGCTTCTACAAAATGATAGCAAGAAGGATGGAGTTTCATAATGTCTGCAGCTCCACAATGTGACTTTCACCATTTTGGAATGTAGACCATTTTTATTCTACAGGATTTAGCGTATTAAACGAACAACACACATCAACACAGGATAGTGGCCCTCAAGTGGTCAACAATGGAATCACACGATAGCCTAAACTAACTCAAACCCAACTACAAGGGCCAGAACAATTGTGTTTTAAATATACTTAAGTATAAACATTTTATGTAGTTGCTAATATATACTTAAATATCAAAAGTAAAAGTATGAATAAGTTTTAAATCCCTTATATTAAGCAAATCAGACGGCACAATTTCGTTTTTTTTATTTTTAATTTACGGATAGCCAACACTCAGACATAATTTAAAAGCAAAGCATTTGTGTTTAGTGAGTCCGCCAAATCAGAAGCAGTAGGGATGACCAGGGATATTCTCTTGATAAGTGTGCGAATTGGACAATTTTCTGTCCTGATAAGCATTCAAAATGTAACGACTACTTCTGGGTGTCAGAGAAAATGTATGGAGTAAAAAGTACTTAATCTTCTTTAGGAATGTAGTAAAGTAAAATCTGTCAATGATATAAATAGTAAAGATACCCAATAAAACTAATTAAGTAGTACTTTAAATAATGTTTACTTTACACCACTGATCACAGTCAACATACATGTTTTATAGTAGGCTAAGAATATAATAAAATATACCGGATCAAATACAAATAAGATTTCCCCCACATAACGTCACGACAATCTGTGAAACCGAACCCAAGGCAAGCCCATGCGTTTTTGATAAACGTTTCATCTCTTTCTTACTCTTACTCAGCTTTGTTTGGGAGCGGGCGTAGGGTCTTACATTCAATCAAATCAAATGTATTTATAAAGCCCTTTTTACATCAGCCTAAACCCCAGAACAGCAAGCAATGCAGATGTAGAAGCATCATCAAGATACCAATAGAAAACAATAGCAATCTATATTTTCAAAAGCATGTGCGTCTAGTGTTCATATTTCACAACCTCTGCGGGATTTTGAAGTTGCCTATACACAATCGATCAAAATAATAGACCTACACTTGATTTAGGCTACATTATTGCATGCTAAATGTTTCTGATCAGCGATTAGATATTTTCCCAGCCAGAGAATTAACCAAATATACAGACGGACATTCAGTGAAACAAAATCACATTGATGATTAAGACAAGTCACAGGCTTTTGGTTGAGAGTAGTCCTAGGTTACTAAGCGACAGAGTGAAGAGCAAAGTAATCCACTCGATATACTACATAACATGCTGGAAAAATGTTCTGATGAGCAGCACTTACCTCAACTTAGCTAACATTTCCACAGCCTAGTTGTAGCGTAACCAATATCCAATTGGAGATTCCAGTAATCGATTTATCAAAACGAGTCCCCACGCTTGTCTCCAAGCAGAATAAAACGGTTGTGAAATAGTTGAACACACACTGGTATGCTATTGCTTCAAATGTATTGTAACAATTGGATGACTTTTGGAGTTTCCGTAAGTAACAATTAGATGCCTTTATTTGCATTAGCCCACTTTATTTCAATATTTTCATCAGTGATATTCATCCCGCAGTAATTCTTTATTGATCCATCCAGTTGTGGTTAAGAAAACAGTGCATGTGGTGGGCTATGCAAAGAGATGGGTGAAGTGACATGCCTTGCAAAGTTTAGAACTGGTAGGAATACAGTGGTAACGGGCGCTGCCTAGCAACCATCAAGAGCGTAGTGCGTGCCAATTTTGCCTCGGCATTACGACTCCATTTCATACTAAGCCGTAGGCAGAATTTTACCACAATCACGACTAGGTCGGTTGGCGGCAATACCTTTCATTTATAAAGAGATGTCAGGATGCTGAAGATAGTGGGAAAACGCCTTGGTTTGAAAGGTGTGCATGTGTTCCACAGGTCACTATAATCTGTATACTGATTTACATTCTACACTGTTTGTCACTTAGAGCAGCGGTCTTCAAACACTTCTTCCCCAGAGACCCCCATTCAGGCAAACTAGCTACCCAGGGATCCCTGCCCAGGCAAACCAGCTACTCAGGGAACCCAATCATTTAGAGCAGGGGTCTTCAAACATTTCTTGCCCAGAGACCCCCATCCAGGCAAACTAGCTACCCAGGGATCCCTGCCCAGGCAAACCAGCTACTCAGGGAACCCAATCATTTAGAGCGGGGGTCTTCAAACATTTCTTGCCCAAAGACCCCCACCCAGGCAAACTAGCTACCCAGGGATCCCTGCCCAGGCAAACCAGCTACTCAGGGAACCCAATCATTTAGAGCAGCGGTCTTCAACCTTTTCTTGCCCAGAGACCCCTACCCAGGCAAACCTGTATGTATTGCCTTCTCACCAGATGAATGATAATGGCAAGGAGAAGTAATCAACATTTAAAAATTAATAGTTTTGGTAAATAGCTTTTCATTATTTTGACGCAAGAGGAAGTATAAACTCTAACATAGCCTATTGGCTAGAAAGGTAACTCCAAATATATTTTTGCTAAGAGCAGCTGTTTAGCTGGTTAAACAAAGGTTAGTTGTGTTGGCAAAAATGTATGTTCAAGTCAAGAAAGCTTACCAAAAGCCAGCGGCAAAAACCAGCTGCACTCATGGCCACCTAATCATCCCCAGCTTCCAATTGGCTCATTCATCCTCCTCTCCCCTGTAACTATTCCCCAGACCATTGCTGTAAATGATAATGTGTTCTCAGTCAACTTACCTGGTAAAATAAAGGTAAAATAAATAAATAAAAATAATAATTGCTGCGACTGGTTCTTGCGGGTGCTTTTTCAAAGCCCATGTTAGTGTAATTAGCTTCAATGAGTGTCATTTACTCAATATTAGGAGTTGAGAAATGAAGTGGAAATAATATCTCTCCTCTTTTCTACTCTAGGTATGTCATTCTGTTGCTATCCCTATTCATAAAATATATATATGCAGTAAATCATACCCCTGATTGAGAGCAAAACCATTTTCACACTACTGGAGGTTGCCCTTACACAATGAATGAATCTCTCTCTTTACCCTTCTCCCACCCTCCCTCCCCTCTCCTGTTCCCTCTCCCAGGTTGAGAAGATCCGCCAGCTGAAAGCCAAGTCTCTGTACCTGCAGGTAGAGAAGCTGCATCAGAACCTGACCAAGCTGGACAGCACCATTGCAGCCGTCACTCAGGTATGGGAGAAGTTGCATGTCCCCCTACAGGGGAGGACACAAGGCGACCAAGTTTTAAATACAATGTCCAAAGGCATTAAAGTGATTATATGGTGTCTGTGTCTCCTCACTTCATAACTTAACATCAGGTGCTCGACGAGGGCCGTCACCTGGACGTGCTGCTGGCCAGAGAGCGCATGCTGACCCAGATCCAGGAGCTCAAGTCTCTCAGAGGCCTGCTGCAGCCCCAGGAAGACGACAGGTTCATGTTCATGCCTCCAGACCAGGTAAATAACCGCATTATGTTCACTTCCCCTGACCAGAGGAGAGGGGTTAGAGACATGTGGGCTCTCTGTGCACTCTGAGCCAATGTTATTGACTGTTACAGTAATAGTACAACACTGTTGCCAAATTTCTGGTCTCTTTGGACTAATAAAATTATTGACTTGTCTGCCAATTTCTTGTACATAATTTTTCTGTATCCACTCGTCCATATTATTGATATGATATCATTATTATCTCTCCCAGGCCCTGTACATAGCCATCCAGTCCATGGGGCTGATCAGTAGCGGAGCGTTCGCTACCGTCACCAAAGCTCATGGAGAGGGCCTAAAGACCGCACTCCGCGGCAAGCCTGCCTCCTTCACCGTGATTGGCTACGACCATGACGGGGAGCCCCGCCTCTCGGGCGGTGACGCGGTGTCAGCAGTAGTGATGGCAGCAGTGGATGGTAACCTGTCGGCTGCCGAGGTGTGTGACCACCTGAACGGGTCATACACAGTCAGCTATCTGCCCAAAGCAGAGGGAGAATATCTGGTGTCAGTTCTGGTCTGTAACCAGCACATCATGGGTAGCCCCTTTAAGGTAAAATGTATATTATTGTTTTAGTTACAACAACCAAATAATATATATAACCATCTTAAGCCAGTGGTTCCCATGCCTTTTTTTTAAGGAACTCATTCCGTCTTTCAACTTACTCTTGAAAGTTGTAATAGTAGAATGCACAACAGTCATTTTCGAAATTGGGCAGTGCATCATCAGTTCCTCTTGTCATGTCAGCTAACATTTTTTAGCTAGGTTTTTTAACCCATATATTGTGTAGTAATATTTGAGTCTCTCAAATATCACATGAAAACACATTAGACATGGCAAAATGTATCAAATTGCAAGATGCAAGAAAATGAGCTTTAAAACTGCAACATTTTCTCTGCACCCCATAATAAAATGTGTAGAATTGCAGGAAAAACGCTTTAAACCTGCATAAGGTCCTCTCTGCCAACAAGAGGGGTGTGAACCGTATGTATCATGAACCGTGCTTGTTCCCATAGAAATAGACGTGGCTCATGTGCGCGCACACAGGGGGGGCTGGTATGTTCACCAATGCTGGGAGTTGGGCCTGAGTGAAAAAGTTGGGGAACCCCTGTCTTAAGCAACAATAGAATAATTAAACTTTAACATTGCAGAAGGTAATGTAGAATGTTAAGTTAGAATGTTAACATTCTCCCTGCTTGTGTTCTAAGGTGCTGGTGAAGTCTGGGCGGAGCTATGGCGCCCTGGGGTCCCCGGTGTCTGCATTCGGTGGTGAGGGGGAGGGGGAGGGGCAGCTGTGTCGCCCCTGGGGGATCAGCGTGGACAAGGAGGGATACGTGGTCGTGGCCGACCGCAGTAACAACCGCGTACAGGTGGGTTTCATTCATTTCATGTCATGGATTGGTTTGGTGTCAGCTGTAATCCTAAGGAGAAATGTTGTTTCTATAGTGAGAGCTGAAGGATTGCGTGTACAGTGGCAACCTAATATCAAGTAAAACAAAAAAAATGTCCTTCTGCTACTACTCCTATCGTCCAGATCTTTAAGCCGTGCGGTGCCTTCTACCACAAGTTTGGCTCCCTGGGTTCTCGCCCCGGTCAGTTTGACCGTCCAGCGGGCGTGGCATGCGACAGCCAACGCCGGATCATCGTGGCGGACAAAGACAACCACCGCGTGCAGGTGTTCACTTTCGACGGGCAGTTCATGCTCAAGTTCGGCGAGAAGGGCACTAAGGTAGAAACTCTCAATCAAATCAAATCCAAATCAAATGTTATTTGTCACATACACATGTTTAGCAGATGTTATTGTGGGTGTAGCGAAATGCTTGTGTTTCTAGCTCCAACAATGCAGTAATATCTGACAAGTAATATCTAACAATACACACAATCTAAAGTAAAGGAATGGAATTAAGGATATATAAATATTTGGACGAGCGATGTCAAAGCGGCATAGACTAAGACATGAGAATAGGATATAATACTGTATATACATATGAGATGAGTAGTACAAAATATGTAAACATTATTAAAGTGACTAGTGTTCCGTTATTAAAGTGTATATAGGGCAGCAGCCTCTAATGTGCTAGTGATGGCTATTTAACAGTCTGATGGCCTTGAGATATAAGCTGTTTTTAAGTCTCTCGTGGCTCAGGTCAGGTAGCTTACCCCCGGTGATGCGTTGGGCAAACCGCACAGGGCGGTGCAGTTGCCGTACCAGGCGGTGATACAGCCCGATAAGATGCTCTCAATTTTGCAACTGTAAAAGTTTGTGAGGGTTTTAGGTGCCAAGCCAAATTTCTTCAGCCTCCTGAGGTTGAAGAGGTGCTGTTGCGCCTTCTTCACCACACTGTCTGTGTGGGTGGACCATTTCCGGTTGTCAGTGATGTGTACGCCGAGGAACTTGAATCTTTCCACCTTCTCCACTGCGGTCCCGTCAATGTGGATGGGGGGGTGCTCCCTCTGCTGTTTCCTGAAGTCCATGATCAGCTTCTTAGTTTTGTTGACGTTGGGTGAGAGGTTATTTTCCTGGCACCACACTCCCAGGGCCCTCACCTCCATGTAGGCTGTGTTGTCATTGTTGGTAAACAGGCCTAATTGTTGGAGGTATGCATGGCCACGCAGTCATGGGTGAACAGGGAGTAAAGGAGGGGGCTGAGCACGCATCCTTGTGGGGCCCCAGTGATGAGGATCTGCGAAGTGGACGTGTTGTTTCCTACCTTCTCCATCTGGGGGCAGCCCCTCAGGAAGTCCAGGACCCAGTTACACAGGGCGGGGTTCAGACCCAGGGCCTCGAGCTTAATGATGAGCTTGGAGGGTACTATGGTGTTGAATGTCTAGATATAGTCAGTGAACAGCATTCTTACACATGTATTCCTCTTGTCCAGATGGGATAGGGAAATCAGTCTCTCCACACACACACACACACACACACACACACACACACACACACACACACACACACACACACTCTTACTTACAGTATATACACACAAACTTTAGAGCTGAACTAATAATGATATTCTACTCTACTCTATTGTAGAACGGGCAGTTCAACTACCCTTGGGATGTGGCGGTGAATTCTGCAGGGAAGATACTGGTCTCTGACACCAGGAACCACCGCGTCCAGCTCTTTGGCCCTGATGGGTCCTTCATCAACAAGTACGGCTTTGAGGGCGCTCTGTGGAAACACTTTGACTCACCGCGCGGCGTCGCCTTCAACCACGAGGACCACCTGGTCGTCACCGACTTCAACAACCATCGTCTGCTGGTGATCCGGCCGGACTGCCAGTCTGCCCGGTTCTTGGGCTCAGAGGGAACCGGTAACGGGCAGTTCCTGCGTCCGCAGGGCGTGGCTGTGGACCAGGAGAACCGGATCATCGTGGCTGACTCGAGGAACCACCGGGTGCAGGTATTCGAGCCCAACGGGAACTTCTTATGTAAATTTGGTATGCAAGGGAGTGGCTTTGGACAGATGGACCGCCCCTCCGGTGTTGCCGTGACGCCTGACGGAGTCATCGTGGTCGTCGATTTTGGAAACAACCGCATCCTCAAGTTTTGAAGGGTTCTAATAACTTTTTGCTTTCTTTCTTTTTCTCGCTTTTTTTGCTCTCTGTGTCTCAGTTTGGGAGAGGAAATAAAAGAAAGGAGGAATCAACAGACAGGCACACAGAGAGGACAGTTTAAACAGAGAGATTAACAGAGCAGACGGAAATACTTTATTACGAAATTAATGGAAAACGGATTTGTTGATTATTGTTTGTATTTCTTTACATTTAGCTTCAGATTGTGGTATACTGTATGACAAAGGGGACCACTAAGATGATTGATAATCATTTGTGAAAGTGACAAAAAAGAGATCCGTAATTTCTATTTTTTCTATCTCAACTGCTCAAAGCTCTCTCGCTAAACTCTCCTCAAATCGCCATCTCAGGGACTTTTCTCACTTTTTCTTGAAATATTGAACCCACTGCTCCACCACCTACCTCATCTAGTTCTTTATGAATGTACTCACACTCTCAGACCAGAGGTCTAGTCCGTCAAGTTTTACAAAGAAGAAAAGAAAGTCTACCTCAATACTGAATTTTATTTAAAGAGCAACATAAAAATGTTTTTTTTATATATATATATATTTGCACAGGATTAATAGGATTCATGCTGTGCATCTTGGGTAATGTGTTTTGTTGCTGAGACACTCGGATGCTGTAGTTCTACGCTGCATGTTTAGTTCTGGTTATAGAAGCCCGACCTGACCTGTAGTGTAGTCTAGAGCGTTCAGTGGTGTCATTTTATGTTATCTAGATTTAGGGTAGCTTGTTAGTTAGTAAATCTCTGTTTAGAATTGCCCCCTCATCTCTCAATGTGTAGTGTCATGGCACTGTCAAAAGAAGAAGAGAGGGTTTGATGTAATGCCAAGCCTGTTTAGACTGATTCAGCGTTAGTTAGTTAGTTAGTTAGTTAGTTAGTTAGTTAGTTAGTTAGTTAGTTAGTTAGCTCAAGCCACAGGAGGAGACTGATGTTGAGGTAAAACTGATCAGTAGAATCAGAAGAATCTCCTTTAAGCTTTACTAGTTTATTGATTATAGATCGCAGCGGAGCTGGGACAGATGCAGTTTGATGATTGGTTGGAATCACGAGGTAGTCGTTGTTGTGGGGAGATTGTCCCTGCTGTCCCAAATGATCCTGTTATCAATTGACTATTGTTGATTCCCCTGTCAGGCATCAAAGTATTACAGGAATATGTTCATGATTGATTAAGCAAAGCATGCTGGATCTATATACAGTATAAGAAAAATAATGAAAATGCTAAAAAAAATGAGTGTTTGTCTACTCTGAAACAGAGGTTCCACCAAAGGATTTTAGAAGTTTATCTGGAGTTATCAGGATGTTGTATCAGTTATTGATTAGGAATTGTGTCGGAGTGACATCTTGTTGTGAATGATGCAGGTGGAGAACGATGCCTCCATAAAGAGAGCATCTTGAGTAACTGTCCACAGGACGTGACCGACAAAAGTGAGAGCTAATAAGAGATCAGGGTTGGATTGTGTGTTGATTTGTGGGGCATTCCGATTTGCTCTTGGGGCCTAGAATTGAATCTAATCCCCTTGTGATGTCACTGCAAAGCCCCTCCCTATTTATTAATTTCCAGTCTGGAATGCTGGAGAGAGAGAATGTTCCGGAACATGTGCATAAAAAAAGTTATTGAAAATGTTTTTAAACCATTGTCTTAAACTCAGGGCCGTGAGAGAAGAAAATCTAAAAAGCAATTGAACATGTTTAATTCACTCACAAACTTCATCTGAAAGTTTCAGTATTGATTATTTTAAACCCAAGAACATATTTTAGAACAGTAATCTCAGTAAGAAATATGCTAACATGATTGCAATTGCTAGCTAGATAGCTAAAATGGTTCCCTAGCAACAAACATCTTAAGATTTGTAAGAAGATATTTGAGAAGTTCGTAAGAAAATCATTACATCTTAAGATATTGTTGAGGAATTGCACTTACGAACTATCTTATGAACTTCTTATTTTCTTTCTTAAGAAGCTTCTTAAGTTTTTGCGTAAGAAGTGTTTTGTGAATCTGGGACCTGACCTCCAAAAGATGGAGGTATATAGAGCCCAGCTAGTGGAGTCAACCAAAGATAGAATTTCTGCACAACGGCCACCTGTAGGTTTGGCATCTAAAGAACTACAAATTGAAAGAAACACTTTGTTGTTTAATCATTAGTGTTGGAGGTCTAAAACCCTCCAACTCTCACCAAAAAGATGCATTCAAAGCACTGTCAATGCTGTCAATGACAGTCAGGTGGGGAGAAGAGGAATATAGGGCCAACTGTGGTGAAATATTATTAACATTCACACAGTACTGTAACATCTTGTTGAGACAAGAATCCCAGCCATATAAAACTCAATAGGTTTATGTAGCTTTGATTTTGAAGTACTTTTCAGGCCCACGTCTGAGGAGAACGTTGTAGAAAGGTCTGAAACCAGACCATATCGCACAGCAACCAAATAGTATCATCTGTGTGTGATTTCAGTCTAGCATCACCACCTATGTTAACGTGACACTGACTCATAACTCATATGACTCATAACTAGCATCCCTTATTAGCATTAGCATCTCAGCCTACACAACCATTGAGTGCTAACAGATTCCTGATTTATCACCTCTGAGGTGGAACTGTTAGAGGGGTTGTAAATACCCCTTTCCCTTGTAAAGTTAGCCACTCCCTTAGCATATCTTAGCCTAGCGGTATGGGCGCTATTAGTGGGTCGCTGACTGAACTTCTTACCTCAGAAGAAAGAGTAGGCCTGCACTTTCCATCCTAATTTGCATCAACTTACACATCTCTTCATTTACCTCAACATATATATACCTCAACTTTCATATTCCTCACATTTACTCATGTGTATCTCAATTCTAATGTAGCCTACCTCAACCAGTAACTTGCATATGCATACTGTTACAGAACCTACATTCTCAGACCTCACCAACATACAAATGTCATTTTGCAAATATACCTCAGCACACATTTGACCTCACACTTGAAATGCCTCATGTTACATACAGTACACATAGGCCTACCTCTCAAGTATGTTGACTAGTAACTTATAAACTTAAAGTCTCTCTTATGGACTGTATACCTTAGTTTCACTTTACTTTAGTTTTTAACATACCTCAAGTTACTTTTACCTCAACTCACAATTTAATACATGTTACCTCACCTGTCAGACCAAAGATCTCCATTTAATTTGAAATTACAAGTTACAAATGGCCTTCTCTTCACACTGTGTCCATGAGTGGGTTGTTTAGAAGTGTGGTGAATTATGCCTTTTAATCATATGGAGAAACCAAATAATGCAGATCTGAGAATTGTGCCAAAAAGATATCTGTGAGAGTTTGGTGCCAAATGGAGTTGGCATCAGAATGACACTGTCATAGATGGAGAATGTCATTGGACCATTATATCCTAGATATGTGTTTAGCGAATCAAAGCAGTTGGGGACAGATCCCTGTGCTTTGATTGGATGCACTTAGGAGGGCTGGCCCCCTTTTGCTTTACCTCATTTTGCAGATCAGCAGAGCTGTAACCTGATTGTCCAACAGTGAGAGTGATTGTGATGTCACTGTTGGCTGATTGGCCTTAGAGTCTTAGTGATGTCAGAGGCACATGATCATGTAAGATCCCCCTTGTCATTTGTTGCCATGCGTTAGCGGGAGAGGGAGTGTTCTCTCTAAAGAGTTAGGACCTCCATCTTACTCACCTTAGATGTACAAGAATGACCTCTAATTTCAGCACAATACACCATTTCTCCTCAGTAAGAACATTTACAAGTGTGGACTTTAGAGTTAGCGTAGTGTTGGTTGAGGAGGATAGTAATTTATTTTGAGATTAGTCTAAAAGTCAAACTCTTTGACAATGCAAAACTGGTGAATAAGATGTTTATTTCACATTAATAAGCCTGTTTATTACATGTTAATACAGTGGAGACGTTAGCACATTAAAGGGCAAGTGAGTTGGAGTCCCCAGACCCTGCTGCTTAGAACCCACAACCGCTTCACCGATATGATCTGTCGATGGGTTTCAGTATTACTATATGAAATGTGTAGTCTGCATCAATCTTTTTTTAAATTAAGTTGCAGGAAATCAATCTTTTTTTTAAATTAAGTTGCAGGAAATTCTATCTTTAAGATCCTTAGGTCTTCACTCTTAAAGAGGAAAAACATGTATTTTAAACTGTTTTGTTCATTGTTTTTATTTTTCATTTGTTGCATTCTTTCAAAATTCTCTACAGTGAACCAACGTCTCACAGATAAATGGGTGTTGTAAACTCAGATGGGTGGGTTACTGAATCTGGATGATTTTATCATGATTATATAGCCAAAGATGTGTGTGTGTTAGGAGTACATTGGATGTATTTAACCTTTTGACCTTTGCGAATGTATTTCCTATAACCAAGAGGCTCTGCAGAAGCCAATCAATGCTCGACTGGCCATGTCTTGAATCCTGAGTTTAGAAAAAAACAGCTCAACTCGCCATCCCTTAAAACAGAGATGTAGCAGAGCCAGTTAGTACAACAACAACTTGTAAAGCTGCACAGTCAGCTTTTTTTTAAAACCCCCCCCCCCTCTAGTGTTTTTTGCAACCTCATACACTATCTGTGAAAAGAAGCTAGGTTTATTGACAAGTTTAGCTGCCTAGCATCGCTAGAATCGCTTGATTCCCCCTCAATGATATCCGGGAAGTGTGGTGATGTCTTCGGAGGATGTGATTGGTCGCCTGTACTCCTGTTGGGCGGGGGTTTTATTGGCCCCTGTGGTTCTGTCCACCATTTTGTTTCAGGCCTCTCTTAGAATTAAGAGAAAAGAAAAAGAAGAGACGTTTTTAAAAGTGAAACTGCACCAGCTGGAAAGTCTGCAAGGTCTTAGACCTCTGTCAATGATTGTATCATCTTTAAAGAAAATAAAAATATGAAAAAAAATGGAAAGATAAAAAAGAATAGAAACTCAGGTAGTTCTATGTCCCTACCCTGTGGGTGTCACAGTGTAACATGTCTCCCCAGTGATGCGGGTGTCACAGTGAAACATGTCCCCCCTTGTGATAATGTAGTGAACCTTTCTGTTATGACCTCAGTACTGGTCTCATTGGTCACGTTTCAGGACATTCTTGTTTTGCATTCGCGCTGTGCAAACGATGAGATTTCTATATGGTTCCTGTGCTTTTAAACACCTCTACAGGCTTTGTGAGATGTGCAGCACGACTGTGGTAAAGACGGGCTGGAACGCGACCAAAAGTTCTATGTGTGTGTCCGTTTAGCATAGTACACATTAGTTTTCAATCTGGAAAAGAACCGTATAATTTTTTGGGGGCTTTTTGGATAATCTCCCTCAAATGTACTCTTTTATTTTCCTGTTTTATTTTTGTTTCATTTTTCAATTGTTTGATTAACACAAAAGGACAAATACTCCAGACCACACGACTCTCTGCGACCCTTTTGGAATGTATTTTTTTAAAGAAAAGGGTTTGTTGGGAGTTCATGTTGATTTTCGATCACACCCTGTCCGTTGCTAGCAGGAACACAGGACAGGACCTATACTGTACTACCAACCAATCAGAGTCTGGAGAATTAGAACGGATGCCACATTGTCATCCAATATTCCATGCCAATGATGTTCCACTGAGTTGCAATTTAGAATGTTACTGTCATGGAGCTTTTGTGACAATATGGCATCTTTAAGAATTGTAAGTCTCAGTTTATCAACACTTAGACTCTCTGTAAGCCTATTCCTCCAGGGCTTAGTAATGCACAGCTAATTCAACATCACAGCTTTTAACAATGAGTTGTCCTAACAAGTTGTCTAGATAAAACAAGGAGTTAACGGCTAGAGAAGTAGCCGTGTCTTAAAATTGTTTTACCCTGTTCTGTCCTGTATCCTGTGTGCGTCTGGTAGTGTGTGTGTGTGTTTGTGCGCTGCATCGTGTTGTTGAACAGAAATCCACTGAATGTATTCTCCTCTCAGTCCACGAGGTAGGAGGAAGGCAGGGACCAGCCAAGTTTAGATGGGTGCTGCTGGCGCTTCTATATATGTGTGTGTGTGTGGGGGAGGGGGGGGGGGGGCGCACATCCATGAGTGTTTTATGTTGGTGTACTTTCGTGTGTGTATGTGCATGCGCATACCTGTGTGCGTTTGTGTGTTTCCCCCTTTCACACTGTGGTTGGTGTGGAAGTGCCGATGTCAGGTCTTCAGTCTAAATATGGCAAAGTAGACTATAATATATCGGTTACCTGCTACACTCTGTCTTCTGTGGACTTTAAACGTTTCCTATGCAGTTATTTGGTTTACACTTAAATAAACTTGTATTTCTTTGATTTCTGTCTGGAGCTCTTTTTTTCTCATAAATTGCAAGCTATCTCATGATTAAGTGAGAAAGTTTGGCCATTGTTATGATTATTTATTGTTATAATTAAAGAATATCCTTCATCACAAACACTCATGGAGGAATCTCACCCCTTCTGGAGAGAAATGACAGCAATGGAGATACATTTCCTCTTGTGCCCTCTATTGCTCCTATATTGTTCCTGAAGCAACGGGGAGGACAATGACCACATCAGACCAACTCCTTGGTTTGCAGTTCTCTAAAAAAATGTTTTGCTCAAAATGAAGACAGAAATCTCATCAACTCAACTGAGCCCCTACGTTGTGTAAGAGTTAGTATCATTCTTGTTCGAAGCGATCCTTGAACTCTGGTACCCTCTCCTGTTGTGCTGCAGGGGACAGAGCTGCATGCGTGCAAGGTCATATTATTATGGATGTATGTAGGCTGTGTTACTAATCTCATCTCTCTCTCGCACAGTCATGTATAAACCATTCCTTTTCCCTGTATCCCCATTCAGAAAGCTTTTGGGAAATGCTCATATATGTAACTGATTTAGTGGAGTTCTTGGAAAACAAGAATAGAAAGGAACATTGGGCTTCTAGAACTCTCTGATGGTGCAGCGGGGTAGACCGTCATCCATCAAACTAGCATCCATGTCCCGTGTGGCTCAGTCGGTTGAGCATGGCGCTTGCAACGCCAGGGTTGTGGGTTTGATTCCCACGGGGGATCAGTATGAATAAAGGTATTAAAATATATGACCTCACTACTGTAAGTCACACTGGATACGTGTCTGCTAAATGACAGTAATGAAAAAATGTAGTGGAATGTACATTTTGTACACTGTGCCCCCTAGTGGAGAAAGGGGAAGTTGCAGGATGTGTGAATTCCCATCCTCAAATCAACTAGGGCCAAATCCTGAAATACTTGTGTATAACTGGATTTTTTTGTTGTTGCACAAATCTCCTATCAATGTTGTTGCATGATTCAAATACAAATTATCCATACACATCTCAAGTTGCCCATCCCTTCCGTGTTCAACAACTCTGGTCCAGGGTTAATTCACACCTAATGCAGTTTAATCATCAAACCATTCAATGTGGTGATCAAAAAGTGTCTTATTGCTGGGCTGAAGCTAAAGCCTGCACACTTTTAACTGTTTGAAGTAGGTGACCACTGGTTTACTCTGTACCAGCTGTAGTGGTACCAGCTGTAGTTGCCTCTCTCTACAGCTTGATGTCACTATTGCCTTAGTACATTTAACCAGAGAACGTAACATTTCATACTGTTTCAATGGTGCACTTGAGTACACACACACACACACAGTCCAGAAAGAGTTTCAGTCACGACTCAGATGTCAGTAGGACACAACAACCCACAATACACCTGGTGAAACCCACCAGATGGTGGGGAAGTGCCTTTTAGTACACACACCATTAAGTATGACTGCACGCACACACCAATCAACACACTGCGTGTGTGCGCAGGCAAGTGTGTGTGTGTGTGTTTTTCTGTGTATGTATGATTTTCAGTGTGTGTGTTCTCAGAGGAGCCAATTAGCTGTACAGGGCTTATCTTGTCTACAAAGTGCCAGAGAGATGATCCAGGTTGCTACGCCTGAGTAAACACACACACATTGTCATTCACACACACCGAATCATCCCAACAATCTGTTTGTTGTTCAGCAAGAAGTTTTCTGTTGACAGAGCTCTACAATGTTCTCATGTCAGACTGAGGGCTCTATTCAATCAGATCCGTTTTACCTGATGTCCCCATAGCGGTTGTTTTGGTGGTGTTGGAGATGGAACTGTGTTAGACCTGTCAAATCCACAAGTGGCTCCTGGCATTATACCTAAAGCATTATACCTAAAGCATTATACCTAAAGCATTTTACCCAATTTTATTTGATTTATTTTACCTTTATTTAACTAGGCAAGTCAGTTAAGAACAAATTCTTCTTTTCAATGACGGCCTAGGAACAGTGGGTTAACTGCCTGTTCAGGGGCAGAACGACAGATTTTTACCTTGTCAGACCTTTCGGTTACTAGTCCAACACTCTAACCACTAGGCTACCTACCGCCCCAGGTTATACCTAAAGCATTATACCTAAAGCATAAAACCTAAAACATTATACCTAAAGCATTATACCTAAAGCATTATACCTAAAACATAAAACCTAAAACATTATACCTAAAACATTATACCTAAAGCATTATACCTAAAGCATTATACCTAAAACATTATACCTAAAGCATTATACCTAAAACATTATACCTAAAACAGGCATTGCCATTGTTTACTGGGTGACTTGTGACGTTTTATTTGTGCTTCTCATGACTGTGTTTTTGTATTTTAATGTGTATATATATACAGTGCATTCGTAAAGTATTCAGACCCCTTGACTTTTTTCAAATGTTGTTAGGTTACAACATTATTCAAAACTTGATAAAAAAAAACGAAAAAAATCTCATCTGCACACAATACCCCACAATGACAAAGCAAAAACAGGATTTTAGACATTTTTGCTATTTTATATATATAAAAAAAACTGAAATACCACATTTACGTAAGTATTCCTACCCTTTACTCCAGTACTTTGTTGAAACACCTTTGGCAGTGATTACGGACTCGAGTTGTCTTGATGCTACAAGCTTGGCACACCTGTATTTGGGGTGCTTCTCCCGTTCTTCTCTGCAGATCCTCTCAAGTTCTGTCAGGATGGATGAGGAGCGTTGCTGCACAGCTATTTTCAGGTTTTTCCAGAGATGTTCAATCAGGTTCAAGTCTGGGCTCTGGCTGGATCACTCAAGGACATTCAGCGACTTGTCCCGAAGCCACTCCTGCGTTGTCTTGGCTGTTTGCTTAGGGTCATTGTCCTGTTGGAAGGTGAAACTTCACCCCAGTCTGATGATCTCAACTGTTGACGTTGAGACTGGTATTTTGCAGGTACTATTTAATGAAGCTGCTAGTTGAGGACAGAGGCATCTGTTTCTCAAACTAGACACGCTAATGTACTTGTCCTCTTGCTCAGTTGTGCACCGGGGTCTCCCACTCCTCTTTCTATTCTGGTTAGAGCCAGTTTACCCTGTTCTGTGAAGGGAGTAGTAGACAGCGTTGTACAAGATCTTCAATTTCTTGGCAATTTGTCGCATGGAATAGCCTTCATTTCTCAGAACAAGAACAGACTGACGAGTTTCAGAAGAACGTTCTAATGACTCCAACTATAGTTTGTTAACAAGACATTTGTGAAGTGGTTGAAAAACGAGTTTTAATGACTCCAAACTAAGTGTATGTAAACTTCCGACTTCAACTGCATAAACAGTCATTAAAACTCGTTTTTCAACCACTCCACAAATGTCTTGTTAACAAACTATAGTTTGGGCAAGTCGGTTAGGACATCTACTTTGTGCATGACACAAGTAATTTTTCCAACAATTGTTTACAGACAGATTATTTCAACTATAACTCACTGTATCTATCATGCCCTGACCTTAAATAGCCTATTTGCTGAGGTCAGGGTGTGATTTGGGTGGTCATTCTAGTTTTCTATTTCTTTGTTGGCCGGGTATGGTTCTCAATCAGAGGCAGCTGTCTATCGTTGTCTCTGATTGGGAATCATACTTAGGCAGCCTGTTTTCCACCTGAGTTTGTGGGATCTTGTTTGTTTTTTTTTCTCCAGTTACTGTGTAAATTATGTCATGGCTTTAGAAGCTTCTGATAGGCTAATTGACATCATTTGAGTCAATTGGAGGTCTACCTGTGGATGTATTTCAAGGCCTACCTTCAAAATCATTGCCTCTTGGCATGACATCATGGGAAAATCAAAAGAAATCAGCCAAGATAAAAAATTGTAGACCTCCACAAGCCTGGTTCAACCTTGGGAGCAATTTCCAAACGCCTGAAGTTACCACATTCATCTGTACAAACAATAGTACGCAAGTTTAAACACAATGGGACCACGCAGCCGTCATACCGCTCAGGAAGGAGACGCATTCTGTCTCCTAGAGATGAACGTACATGGGGGTGAAAAGTGCAAATCAATCCCAGAACAACAGCAAAGGACCTTGTGAAAATGCTGGAGGAAATAAGTACAAAAATATCTATATCCACAGTAAAACGAGTCCTGTATCGACATAACCTGAAAGACCGCTCAGCAAGGAAGAAGCCACTGCTCCAAAACCGTCATAAAAAAGCCAGACTACGGTTTGCAACTGCACATGTGGACAAAGATCGTACTTTTTGGAGAAATGTCCTCTGGTCTGATGAAACAAGAATAGAATTGTTTGGCCATAATGACCATCTTTATGTTTGGAGGATAAAGGGGGAGGCTTGCAAGCCGAAAAACACCATACCAACCGTGAAGCACATCGGTGGCAGCATCATGTTGTGGGGGTGCTTTGCTGCAGGAGGGATTGGTGCACTTCACAAAATAGATCACTTCATGAGAAAGGAAAATGATGTGGATATATTGAAGCAAAATCTCAAGACGTCAGTCAGGAAGTTAAAGCTTGGTCGCAAATGGGTCTTCTAAATGGACAATGACCCCAAGCATACTTTCAAAGTTGTGGCAAAATGGCTTAAGGACAACAATGTCAAGGTATTGGATTGGCCATCACAAAGCCCTGACCTCAATCCTGTACAAAATGTGTGGGCAGAACTGAAAAAGTGTGTGCGAGCAAGGAGGCCTACAAACCTGACTCAGTTACACCAGCTCTGTCAGGAGGAATGGGCCAAAATTCACCCAACTTATTGTGGGAAGCTTGTGGAAGGCTACCCGAAACGTTTGACCCAAGTTAAACAATTTAAAGGCAATGTTACCAAACACTAATTGAGTGTATGTGAACTTCTAACCCACTGGGAATGTGATGAAAGAAATAATAGCTGAAATAAATTATTCTCTCTTGTATTATTCTGACATTTCACATTCTTACATTTAAGTGATGATCTTAATTGACTTAAGATGGAATTTTTACTTGGATTAAATGTCAGGAATTGTAAAAAACTGAGTTTAAACATATTGGGCTAAGGTGTATGTAAACTTCCGACTTCAACTGTATGTATCTATTTGGGTATAATGTGTATATTTATGTTGTATTATGTTGAAAGAGTCCTTTTGTTCTCAATATGTCTTTCCTGTTAAATAAATCTAAAAAATTGTCTGCACGGAGTCGCATTAAGAGAAATCCCATGCAACCTTGTTTACAAGTTCAAGCACTAGAACGTGAGATGTAATCTAAGCCTCGATTAGGATGATAGAAATCCTCATTATTTTGTTGAAATTTTAAATCTGCGAATAACTATTTCTATATTGTCTACACTTTCTCGTTCTGAACTTCTAACAGCAGTGTGACTTTGTGACAATTATTAAGAACAGATGCTTACTAATTTGACAGCTCCAACACAGTTCTGCCTCCAACACCATCAAAACATCAGCTATCGCCATTTAACTCTCGATCTGATTGAATCTAGGCCTGAGTCTTCTCAAGAGCATGTGTGTGCGTGCATGCATGCATGTGTGTTTATGTGTGGTGTGTTTGCGTGCGTGTGTGCGTTCAAGAATACTTGTGTGTGGCATTCACTCTAATTGAGAAAGTCACACACATCCACAGTAATGTTAACCTGGCTCTCTGGCTGTCAGGTCCGAATAGCTGACCTTACTGACAGCATGATGAAGATGCCAGTGAATAACCATCCCTGTAAATGGTACAGAGAGATGTGTCTCGTAAAAAACTGAGCAACACTTCTTACGCAATACTGTTGTTATTCATGTATCCCTGGGTACTGTGATATTCTGAGTATTATCAAAGATGTTTGGTCAATTCCACTGTGACAATGTTTTAAGAAGCTGCAGTGGCACTGGCAGATGTGACGACAGGAGAGAAGCACAGTTCTGAAAAAGATAGACAATAGAGAGTACGCAGAGAGAGAGAGTATGGAGAGAGCGAAAAGGGTGGGGAGAGAGATGGATGGAAGGAATAGAAAGTCGGAGAAGAGTGTTCATGACAGCTGTCGTAGGCTTGACATAACCCTGACGTAGGAGTGTCGTATGTGTGACATAGATGAAACTTGTAGGACCTGATTGGCCACGGCGCTCTCACAGCATCATCCCACTCAGCCAATGGAGAGAGGAAGGAGGGAGGGAGAGGGGCAGAGTGAGATGGAGAGGACAGAGAAAAAAGAGAAAGAGACAATCAGACAGTGAGAGAAGGAAAAAGAAGAAGAGATATTAGGAAGAGAGAAAGCTCCAGGGAGTTCTCTGAGATTTCAACACAAACATTGTTCAAAGCTCCTCTCTGTCCCAGCCAATCAACTGATATTTCTACAATATTGACCAGAGCTATTTCATAGGTCAGGGATAGCCTTTACCCTTTTTCCAGGTCATGCTTCCTGTGCGGCCAATCCTACCCCTAGCTTCACATCTACATCCTGGCCTTAACACTAACCCTAACCCTAATTCTTACATGGGACACTGAATAAAGGTTACACACATCATTCAGGAGAGATTTGTCTCTGTGTTACAAAAAGCATTCTGTAGCTATGCTTCCATTAACTTGTCCAGTAATTTTTTTGTCGATATTTAGAAAGTTTGCATAGAAAATAGATGTGACATTTCAAATCAATCAAATCAAATGTATTTATATAGCCCTTCTTACATCAGCTGATATCTCAAAGTGCTGTACAGAAACCCAGCCTAAAACCCCAAACAGCAAGCAATAAAGGTGTAGAAGCACAGTGGCTAGGAAAAACTCCCTAGAAAGCCCAAAACCTAGGAAGAAACCTAGAGAGGAACCAGGCTATGAGGGGTGGCCAGTCCTCTTCTGGCTGTGCCGGGTGGAGATTATAACAGAACATGGCCAAGATGTTCAAATGTTCATAAATGACCAGCATGGTCAAATAATAATAATCACAGTAGTTGTCGAGGGTGCAACAAGTCAGCACCTCAGGAGTAAATGTCAGTTGGCTTTTCATAGCCGATCATTGAGAGTATCTCTACCGCTCCTCCTGTCTCTAGAGAGTTGAAAACAGCAGGTCTGGGACAGGTAGCACGTCCAGTGAACAGGTTGAAACTGGAGCAGCAGCACGGCCAGGTGGACTGGGGACAGCAAGGAGTCATCATGCCTGGTAGTCCTGAGGCATGGTCCTAGGGCTCAGGTCCTCCGAGAGAGAAAGAAAGAAAGAGAGAAAGAATTAGAGAGCGCATACTTAAATTCACACAGGACACCGGATAAGACAGGAGAAATACTCCAGATATAACAGACTGACCCTAGCCACCCAACACATAAACTACTGCAGCATAAATACTGGAGACTGAGACAGGAGGGGTCAGGAGACACTGTGGCCCCATCCGATGAGACCCCCGGACATGGCCAAACGGGCAGGATATAACCCCACCCACTTTGCCAAAGCGCAGCCCCCGCACCACTAGAGGGATATCTTCAACCACCAACTTACCATCCTGAGACAAGGCCGAGTATAGTCCACAAAGAGGGGGGGGGGGGGGGATGCCAACTTATCATGTGCCAACTTATCGCCATGGTCCCTGTCATGATGAAACTTGCAGTCCTGTGGATTTCAAATAATTGGATGGTGAAAAGCAATGCAAAGAAATTCAGACATTCTTGACAATCCTTGTCCTGCAAAGAAACACTTTTTTTATACAGTTGAACAAATAGATTTTGTAAGCAGTAGGAATTTAGAATTAAATGTGCAGTGGAGTTTTATAGTTATGAGATGACATCACGTGTACCTTAAAAATTATTCAATCATTATGATGCAATCATAATTTATTCAACAAACAGTTTCATCATAATTTGTCGCAATAAAGTGAGACAAAATTAAAATCAACACATGTCGAAAGGATAAAAACGTTGTCGATCTTTAGAAAATGTTCCCGTATCGGCCGTTTCCAATTGACATGTCACAATGTTTTTCTTGAGACATTGCTTTTGTCAAATTAACCCGGGTCTTTGGAAACCTGCCTAGTCAGACATACAGTCATATCATCTGACACTCTCTGTTCCTCCTGCCATTTTCATGCCTATCGTCCGCCACTCACTACCACAATACAGATGGACACACACACACACACACACACACACACACACACACACACACACACACACACACGTTTATCTGCATTAGTGACACAGAGCAGAGGAGACCAAGGCCGGAGAGAGAGAATGTTCTCTCCTCTTCTCAGTAATGTACACGTAAGCTCACCATCTATCTTCCTCCTCTGTGATGAAGGATCAACTGAATCTGAAACAATATTCTACTGACTCTACTGAATCTGAAACAACATTCTACTGACTCTACTGAATCTGAATCAAAATTCTACTGACTTGATCTCTCTGTTTGGTACAGTTGATGGGAATAACCAGGAAGGGAAGGCTGTCTCTCTTTGTACTCTATTAACCAAAAGGTTCATATTGCAATTTTGAAAAATGGAGACTGTACCTAACTTTGAATTGTGGTTACGGGATTTAAGGAATGTAATGCATATGGAAAAGATTTGATACAATGCCTCCAATAGAAGTCAAACGTTTTACTGGATAAATGGTCTAGTCCCGCTTCATAACTGGGTTGACGATCTGCTGCTACTCTGTGCTGTACTCCACTCAATATTTATTTTTGGTTTAACTGCACTGCTTGTAATGACTATATGCTGTCTTCTTATATACATTTGAAGTCAGAAGTTTACATACACCTTAGCCAAATACATTTAAACTCAGTTTTTTCAAAATTCCTGACATTTAATCCCAGTAAAAAAAAATCCCTGTTTTAGGTCAGTTAGGATTACCACTTTATTTTAAGAATGTGAAATGTCAGAATAACAGTAGAGAGAATGATTTATTTTAGCTTTTATTTCTTTCATCACATTCCCAGTGGGTCAGAAGTTTACATACACTCAACTAGTATTTGATAGCATTGCCTTTAAATTGTTTAACTTGGGTCAAACGTTTCAGGTAGCCTTCCACAAGCTTCCCACAATAAGTTGGGTGAATTTTGGCCCATTCCTCCTGACAGAGCTGGTGTAACTGAGTCAGGTTTGTAGGCCTCCTTGCTTGCACACGCTTTTTCAGTTCGGCCCACAAATTCTCTACAGGATTGAGGTCAGGGCTTTGTGATGGCCTCTCCAATACCTTGACTTTGTTGTCCTTAAGCCATTTTGCCATGATTTTGGAAGTATGCTTGGGGTCATTGTCCATTTGGAAGACCCATTTGCGACCAAGCTTTAACTTCCTGACTGATGTCTTGAGATTTTGCTTCAATATATCCACATCATTTTCCTTTCTCATAATGTGATCTATTTTGTGAAGTGCACCAATCCCTCCTGCAGCAAGCACCCTCACAACATGATGTTGCCACCCCCTGTGTTTCACGGTTGGGATGGTGTTCTTTGGCTTGCAAGCCTCCCCCTTTTTCCTCCAAACATAACGATGGCCATTATGGCCAAACAGTTCTATTTTTGTTTCATCAGTCCAGAGGACATTTCTCCAAAAAGTACGATCTTTGTCCCTATGTGCAGCTGCAAACCGTAATCTGGCTTTTTTATGGCAGTTTTGGAGCAGTGGCTTCTTCCTTGCTGAGCGGCCTTTCAGGTTATGTCGATATAGGACTCGTTTTACTGTCGATATAGATACTTTTGTACCTATTTCCTCCAGCATCTTCACAAGGTCCTTTGCTGTTGTTCTGGGATTGATTTGCACTTTTCACCCCAAAGTACGTTAATCTCTAGGAGACAGAACGCTTCTCCTTCCTGAGCAGTATGATGGCTGCGTGGTCCAATTGTGTTCATACTTGCGTACCTTCAGGCGTTTGGAAATTGCTCCCCAGGATGAATCAGACTTGTGGAGGTCTACAATTTTCCCATGATGTCAAGCAAAGAGGCACTGAGTTTAAAGGTAGGCCTTAAAATACATCCACAGGTAAACCTCCAATTGACTCAAATGATGTCAATTAGCCTATCAGAAGCTTCTAAAGCCATGACATAATTTTCTGGAATTTTCCATGCTGTTTAAAGGCACAGACAACTTAGTGTATGTGTCACGGATGTCGTCTGGAGATAGAGAGAAGGACCAAGATGCGCCGTGGTAAGTGTTCGTCATTTTAATGGAATGCTAATCAAACCACTGTGCTAACAAGCAACATAACATAGCGAATCACCCACAACCCACAATGACAAAACAGGCTAGCTAAATATGGCTCCCAATCAGAGACAACGACTAACACCTGCCTCTGATTGAGAACCATATCAGGCCAAACACAGAAACAGACAAACTAGACATCCAACATAGAATACCCACTCAGATCACACCCTGACCAAACAAAACATAGAAACATACAAAGCAAACTATGGTCAGGGTGTGACAGTATGTAAACTTCTGACCCACTGGAATTGTGATACAGTGAATTATAAGTGAAATAATCTGTCTGTAAACAATTGTTGGAAAATGACTTGTGTCATGCACAAAGTAGATGTCCTAACCGACTTGCCAAAACTATAGTTTGTTAACAAGAAATTTGTGGAGTGGTTGAAAAATGAGTTTTAATGACTCCAACCTAAGTGTATGTAAACTTCCGACTTCAACTGTATGTACCTCATAATTAGATTTTGTTTCATTGTATGTGTGAATTAAGCTTTGTTTTGTCAATGTTTGTATCTCTGTTTTATTTTTTAATTTTTTTTATTGGAAAATAATAAACATATTATAAAAAAAATAAAAAATCATTCTACTGTCTCATACTGAATCTGAAACAAATCAAATCAAATCAAATTTTATTTGTCACATACACATGGTTAGCACTGAATCTGTACTGAATCTGAAACATTCTACTGACTACTGAATCTGAAATGTTTGACTGACTACTGAATCTGAAACAACATTCTACTGACTACTGAATCTGAAACAACATTCTAATGTCTCATACTGAATCTGAAACAACGTTCTACTGTCTCATACTGAATCTGAAACAACATTCTACTGACTACTGAATCTGAAATGTTTGACTGACCACTGAATCTGAAACAACATTCTACTGACTACTGAATCTGAAACAACATTCTACTGACTGCTGAATCTGAAACAACATTCTATTGTTCCATACTGAATCTAAAACAACATTCTACTGAATCTGAAACAACATTCTACTGACTACTGAATCTAAAACAACATTCTCCTGAATCTGAAACAACATTCTACTGTCTACTGAATCTGAAACAACATTCTACTGACTACTGAATCTGAAACAAAATTCTACTGTCTCATACTGAATCTAAAACAACATTCTACTGATTCTACTGAATCTGAAACAACATTCTACTGACTCCTACTGAATCTGAAACAACGTTCTACTGTCTCATACTGAATCTGAAACAACATTCTACTGACTACTGAATCTGAAATGTTTGACTGACTACTGAATCTGAAACAACATTCTACTGACTACTGAATCTGAAACAACATTCTACTGACTACTGAATCTGAAACAGCATTCTATTGTTCCATACTGAATCTAAAACAACATTCTACTGAATCTGAAACAACATTCTACTGACTACTGAATCTAAAACAGCATTCTACTGAATCTGAAACAACATTCTACTGACTACTGAATCTGAAACAACATTCTACTGACTACTGAATCTGAAACAAAATTCTACTGTCTCATACTGAATCTAAAACAACATTCTACTGATTCTACTGAATCTGAAACAACATTCTACTGACTCCTACTGAATCTGAAACACCATTCAACAGAAAATAATCTGCTCTCTGATAACTTGGGTTTTCTTTGTAGATTATATGAATAACTTCAAACTCCCAACAACATAAGAGTATAAGAGATTAAATCTAGAATACTTAATGGTGAAACAGCCATGTCCGTTTTCAATATTACACCAGCAAAGAAGTCACTGCAAACAACGAGCACTGTTTTTTCCCCTTTGACGTCATTGCACTGGTGATGGAAGAGCACAATATCTACAGTAACAACTGTGGTGGGGCGGCCAGTGGTGCTGTTTCCCCTACTGCGGATTCCATCTTTAAAGGGATAGTTAATTTATTTTAAAGTTTTATCTTATTAAAGATATTTTCTGGCGGTGGGTGGTGTATGCCTTATGATTAACGACTCCTGGTGTAATCATAACAACGTACAGGAACTCAAGTCCTTTTGTTCACCTGACCTAGAATTCCTTACAATCAAATGCCGACCGCATTATCTACCAAGAGAATTGCATTCGATTATAATCATGTATATCCCCCCCAAGCAGATACCTTGACAACCCTGAAATAACTTCACTGGACTCTATGTAAACTGGAAACCATATGTCCTGAGGCTGCATTTATGGTAGCTGGGGATTTTAACAAAGCTAATCTGAAAACAAGGCTCCCCAAATTTTATCAGCATATCGAATGCGCAACTCGAGCTAGCAGCATTCTGGATCATTGCTACTCTAACTTCCGCGACACATACAAAGCATCCCCCTGCCCTCCTTTCGGCAAATCTGACCACGACTCCATTTTGTTGCTTCCAGCCGATAGACAGAAACTAAAACAGAAAACACCCACGCTCAGGTCTGTTCAATGCTGGTCCGACCACGCTTCAAGATTGCTTTGATCACGTGGACTGGGATATGTTCCGGATAGCCTCAGACAACAACATTGATGTGTACGCTGACTCGGTGAGCAAGTTTATTAGCAAGTGCATCGGTGATGTTGTACCCACGGTGACTATTAAAACCTTCCCTAACCAGAAACCGTGGATTGATGGCAGCATTTGCACAAAACTGAAAGCGTGAACCACTGCTTTTAAGGCGAGGCGACCAAAACATGACCAAATACAAGCAGTGTAGCTATTCCCTCCACAAGGCAATCAAACAAGCTCAGCGTCAGTATAGAGACAAAGAAGTCGCAATTCAACGGCAGGGTATACAGTCAATCAAAGATCACAAAAAGAAAACCAGCCCCGTCGCAGACACCAACGTCTTGCACCCAGACAAGACATTAATTCTGCTCATAGGTTATCTATTTATAAACTACACATTGACACATCCGCCAGCCCAAAGTGGGAGGTTTAAAAAGTACTTACTAGTTGTCAAAGTACTGGACCATGTCTTTAAAATGGATGAAACACTTATGAAATGGACAAAACAACAACAGCCAAGGATAATACTCACAACAACAAAAAACTGAAGAAAACAATTGAAAATAAGCAAAAAAAATCTAAAAAGTTAACTATCCCTTTAAACCTCAGAAGGAAAGAAAGTGATAGGAAATCTAGATGACTAGGGTTGTATTACACAGTGTTCCTCTCTTTGTCTGCTTTGAAAGATGTTATATAAGGCCTTTGTGCTATATTCTCAGACATCATCAGGATTGGGTATGGTCGATGTGTGTGTGTGCATGTGATGTGTGTCTCCAGGCCAGTAGGTACATTACCTGATGTTCTCTCAGTAATCGTATCCCATCATATCCCATCATTAGAAATCCTGTTTCCAGCCCGGGAGTCACAGTGACCTGATTACTATGAGATGGTTCGTCCTCCCCTAACTACCCAAATACGATGGCCGCCCCATCGTTTCCCAAATATGGTGTACAGGTAGAAGAGTAGCCTAGTGTTGGTGACGTCATCTTCCCTAAGAGTGGAAGTTTAGTGCCACGTACACTACCGTTCAAAAGTTTGGGGTAACTTAGAAATATCCTTGTTTTTGAAAGCAAAGCACATTCTTTGTCCCTTAAAATAACATCAAGTGGATCAGAAATCCTGTGTAGACATTGTTAATGTTGTAAATGAGTATTGTAGGTGGAAAGGGCAGATTTTTTTATGGAATATCTACATAGGCGTACAGAGGCCCATTATCATCAACCATCACTCCTGTGTTCCAATGGCACGTTGTCTTAGCTAAACCAAGATTATCATTTTAAAAGACTAATTGATCGTGAAGTTGGCCTTCTAGGCAGAGTTCCTCTGTCCAGTGTTATTTTGCCTATCTTAATCGTGTCTTTTTATTGGCCAGTCTGAGATATGTCTTTTTCTTTGCAACTCTGCCTAGAAGGCCAGCATCACCTTGTCGCCTCTTCACTGTTGACGTTGAGACTGGTGTTTTGCGGGTACTATTTAATGAAGCTGCCAGTTGAGCACTTGTGAGGCATCTGTTTCTCAAACTAGACACTCTTATGCACTTGTCCTCTTGCTCAGTTGTGCATCCCACTCCTCTTTCTATTCTGGTTAGAGCCAGTTTGCACTGTTCTGTGAAGGGAGTAGTACACAGCGGTGTATGAGATATTCAGTTCCTTGGTAATTTCTCGCATGGAATAGCCTTAATTTCTCAGAACAAGAAGACTGACGAGTTTCAGAAGAAGTTCTTTATTTCTGGCCATTTTGAGCATGTAATCGAACCCACAAATTCTGATGCTCCAGATACTCAACTAGTCTAAAGAAGGTCAGTTGTATTGCTTCTTTAATCAGAACAACAGTTTTCAGCATGTAATCGAACCCACAAATTCTGATGCTCCAGATACTCAACTAGTCTAAAGAAGGTCAGTTGTATTGCTTCTTTAATCAGAACAACAGTTTTCAGCTGTAACATAATTGCATAATGATCAATTAACCTTTTAAAATGATAAACTTGGATTAGCTAACACAACGTGCCATTGGAACACAGGAGTGATGGTTTCTGATAATGGGCCTCTGTACACCTATGTAGATATTCCATTAAAAAATCAGCCATTTCCACCTACAAAAGTCATTTACAACATTAACAATGTCTACACTGTTTTTCTGATCACTTTGATGTTATTTTAATGGACAAAAATGTGTTTTTCTTTCAAAATCAAGGACGTTTCCTAGTGACCCCAAACTTTTGAACGGTTGCACATGCAAACGTGCACACACACTCATAGACGCATGCACACACACAGACACAGACACAGACACAAACATACACACGCACAAACACAAACACACAGCCTGACTATCACACCAAGACTAAGTAAAAGGATTGAACCAGACAGAAAAACAGATAGGTGCCCGATTGAGCCAGCAGAGTTCATTAACCCCTGGTCTATCTGTTGTGAAATGAACCATAGGAGAGCAGGGATGAATCATAGTGTGTGTGTTCAATTACAACGAGTTCCATCTATGTCTCGTCGGGTCAACAGGAAAAGTCGCTGAACTAACGGCAAACAGATTGATGCGTGGGCAGAGACAGTTGTGTGTGTGTCTGTGTCTGTGTTGCAAATATGTGTTCATGTGCATTTCTGAACAAAACCTTCAAGTGATATTTTTTATGAAAATATTTGATTATCTCACAAGCACAGTTCAACCAAACATAATGATCAATGTAAAGTACATGACAAGGGATTGATTTGAGTAAATATAACATCTAGAATCATTCTCAACCTCTGACTCTTATTGAGACTTGACATTTCAAATAGAAGTGAGCTTCTAGGTAGAAAATTATATTTAAAAAAACTACAATTATATTTCAGAATAAATTCTACTTCTTTAATTCTTCGATTGGTATTTTAATGAATTAATTCCAAATTGACAGAATTGGGATGAAATTGACCCCAACCCTGACCTGCACTATTCTTACTGGAGTGTGTGTTCTCATTATTAAGCATGACATGATTCTCTTGCTCCGTCATCTACACATTATTTCCATAAGACTCATTAGCAAATAGCAAATGTTTATCTAAAATTGATTTTTCCCCCATCTTAATGTAAAATGTGGACTTTCTCCTTTTCTCTACTCATTTGCCAGGCAACAACAATCCTCGTGGTCCAAACATAATGACTGTAACAGCTTGAACTGTTCACAAATATGCACATATTTTCATATTCCCCATTATTAACATGAATATTTATCAGGTATATTGACTGTTGGAGTATCTGTTGAACTTTCCAGAACAATTCCAGAACCGAGGTAGCATGACGATCAGAATTGCTAATACACACCCCTAGGATAGCACTAATTCACCCTCGCTCTCCCGTCTCTTTTTTCTTCTTCTTCTTGCTCTCTCTCTCTCTCTCTCTCTCTCTCTCCCTCTCTCTCTCTCTCTCTCTCTCTCTCTCTCTCTCTCTCTCTCTCTCTCTCTCTCTTTCTCTCTCTCTCTCTCTCTCTCTCTCTCTCTCTCCCTCTCTCTCTCTCTCCCTCTCTCTCTCTCTCTCTCTCTCTCTCGCTCTCTTTCTCTCTCTCTCTCTCTCTCTCTCTCTCTCTCTCTCTCTCTCTCTCTCTCTCTCTCTCTCTCTCTCTCTCTCTCTCTCTCTCATTGTTTTTTCAGTTTGAATTTCATTGTCTTTGTGTTATGAAAAGAAGACGATAATTGGCTCCAGAGGAGATGGGTCTATCAGAGTCTATTTGATGTGAGAAATGTGATGACTTCAGAGCTTGACTTCATCCCCACAGCCCTCAGGCTCTATGTTAATGACATGGGATTCAGGCCAATCTAACTCTTATCTCTTTCGAATAGACATGATGAAGTGGTGAATGTACTGTATGTTTCTTCAATATGTCAACGCACACACACACACACTCACAGGAACACAGTCGGGTGCACACACACTCAAACGCACATAGACAAACATTGGGATGTGCTCAACATTTAAAAGTCATCAGATAATGATATTATAACAGAGTGATACAGAGTGGTGACAGATGGTGGGATAATGATTTAGTCAATAGCAGTTGAACAAAGCAAACCTGTTCTACTTGGATAACACAGGGTTACATCAGATCATCAATACACTTATCAGACTCACAGCATGACTGTCATTTGCGCAATCAATAGAGGGTCACACACAAACACACACTAACAACTGAATATGACCTCCACACACGTGCACAGGTGCATTTACACACTTGCACAAAACACTGAGCTAGAGCCAAGGTACTAATAGATATTTGTATATAAAAATGAGTGAATATTATCTATTCAAGTTTATTACCGTTTTTCTCAATTGCTAAAACACAATTTCTGAAACCTTGCTCCATTTCCTGAAAACATTCAACACAAAACCTCATCTTCAAGCACTATTTAGATAACCTCTGACTCCTCTCGCAAAATTAAACATTCGCCTCAAAACAGTTTTATCTATGTTCAAAACCAAACACTGCTCTCAAATCATAAACAAAGTGATCAAAATTATATACACTCTCAAGCAGTCAGTAAACAATCCCCCCGAAAAATGATATGAACCTGCAGATATGAACCTGCAACCAGTCAAAATCTATTGAGCAGTCAGTACTGTTAATCAATGGAAAGCACAATGTTCAGGGCCATACAATTTGTCCATTGTACAGTATACAGCCTACAATGCACTGTACTACAGTATACAATACTAAAAGGGACAAAATCAAAGGAGTAATCAATGTGCTTCTTCTTGTCTTTGGGCTGGGTCAGGCCAGAGCACTTAGTCGACATCACAAGCAATATTGTCCCTCCTGAAGCAACGGGGGAAGAAGCCTCTTGTGTGCCGTATCCAGCCCTGACATGATTCCTCACCTATATCACCACAGGCTAAATCCATGGCTTGCAGCAGATTTACTCTGGTGTAGGGTTGTCTATCATACACTTTCCATCTCCAAGAGGAGAAAAACTCCTCAATCGGATTCAGGAAAGGCGAGTATGGAGGGAGGTACAAGTTCATAAACTGCCCATTGATGTTAAACCATTCTCTTACCTGAGCAGCTTGGTAGAAACTGACATTGTCCCACACTATCACATAGGTGGGAATGGGATTCTCAATTAGCTCTTGACCCTGCTGCTCTTGAACCTGCTGCTCATATAAAATAACTCTTAGATTGGCAATAAATCTTAGAATGTGCTGGGTGTTATATGGCCCGAGTGTAACATGGTGATGTAGAACACCATGGTTGCTGATAGCAGCACAGATTGTGACATTGCCACCTCGTTGACCAGGGACTTCAATAATGGCCTGCTGTCCAATCATGTTTTTGCCTCTCCTTCTCCTCTTTGTTAGATTGAAGCCTGCTTCATCAACAAAGATGAACTCATGGGGTCTGTCCAAGGATTCCAAGTCAAAATATTGTCTGTGTAGAAATACAATATACTGTATGTAGGATTTTGTAAGTCGTACAGAGACAGTGCTATACTGTAGTGTACAATTAGGCTTCTGATTCACATACAGTGCATGTACTGAAGAGTAATGTCATTCACATAGTATGTGTTAGTACTGTAGACAATCTGGATTACAGTAAATGTTTCTGAATGTACACTTACTTGCACATACTGAGCTCGCAGTTCTTTCCCTCTTGGTGAGTTGCGCTCAAAAGGTACACTGTATACTAGTTTCATTCGCATCCTGTTACGATGGAGGACACAGTCAATTGTGGAAATGCTCCCACTGTCGATTCCCTGGAAGTGTGTGTTGTCTTGTATCACTCGTTCCTGGATTTCTCTGAGTCGTATTGCATTATCTTGAAGGACCATGCCAACTATAACGGCCTCTTGCTGCTGAGTGAATATAGCTGTCCTTCCACCTGCATGTGGCAGCCTTGCAATTCTACAAAAAGTAGTTGTGCAGTTACAAAACATATTCATGCAGTACAATACATAGTGATTAACTTTACAAATGTCTATTGAAACAGCTGCATATAGTGTAGTACAGTAAATGTGCAATTACAAAAACACAGTAGTATACTGTATCTGTTCTCTTCTCTGAATGTCCTTACTATGGTGGACACAGAAAATCGTCTCAAATGGGGTTACACTCTAAGTCCTGCTTCCCTCATTGTCAGTCCATGGACAAGAACATGGTTTATAAATTCATCAGATATATATCATCAGATATTTCCACTCTTTGTCTTCCTCTTCGTCCTCCTCTTCCTCTTTCTTGCCCTCCTCCTCCTCTTCCTCCTCGTCGCCCACCTCGCATACACACTCGTCCTCGTCCTCTCACATTGTTTCTTCTATCCATTCTCAGACTTTCTCCTTCCCACCTTCAACAACCTGTTTGCTCTCTGAACTGGCTTATATTGGTTGTGTTACATCATTTGAAACAGGTTAAATCAAATTTGAGTGGTTGTGTTCAATCAATGACATGGGTTCTCTATTTGTATTTGATTGTTGCCACTTGTGTTTACCAGTATGGATGACATGTGTATTAGAGTGCAGAATGTGTTTTGAGAATGAGAATGTGTTTAGAGTTTTGCTGAAAAGTCTAAGTGAGATCTGCAAATTGTGTTTTACCATGTGAAATGGTTTAAGGCATTGACAACAGACTGCATAATTAGCTAAATGAATCCAGGCAACTGATAACTTTGTTCAGCCAAGGGGTTTTAGTGTTTTAGCAATTGAGAAAAACTGTAATATACTGAACAAAAATATAAACGCAACATGCAACAATTTCAAAGATTTCACTAAGTTACAGTTGATATAAGGGAATTAGTCAATTGAAATAAATTCATTAGGCCCTCATCTATGGATTTCACATGAATGGGAGTACATGCATCTGTTGGTCACAGATACATTAATAAAAAGGTAAGGGTGTGGATCAGAAAACCAGTCAGTATCTGGTGTGACCACCATTTGCCTCATGCAGCGCGACACATCTCCTTCACATAGAGTTGATCCGGCTGTTGATTGTGGCCTGTGGAATATTGTTTTTTGAGAAGTTGCTGGATATTGGCGGTAACTGGAACAAGATGTCGTACACGTTGATCCAGAGCATCCCAAACATGCTCAATGGGTGACATGTCTGGTGAGTATGCAGGCCATGGAAGAACTGGGACATTTTCAGTTTTAAGGAATTGTGCACAGATCCTTGCGACATGGGGCTGTACATTATTTATCATGCTGAAACATGAGGAGATAGAGGCGGTAGAATGGCACATCAATGGGACTCAAGATCTCTTCACTGTATATCTGTGCGTTCAAATGGCTTTTTGATCAAATGCATTTGTGTTCATTGTCTGTAGCTTATGCCTTATGCCACTGCCACCATGGGACACTCTGTTCACAACGTTGACATCTACTCAAACCTCTAGCCCACAGAATGCAATCTGCCCAGTACAGTTGAAACCGGGATTCATCCGTGAAGAGCACACTTTTCCAGCGTGCCAGTGCCCATCGAAGGTAGGCATTTGCCCACTGAAGTTGGTTACAACACCGAACTGCAGTCAGGTCAAGACCCTGGTGAGAACCACAAGAACAGAAATGAGCTTCCCTGGGACCGTTTCTGACAGTTTGTGAAGAAATTCTTTGGTTGTTTCATCAGCTATCCTGGTGGCTGGTCTCAGACGATCCTGCAGGTGAAGAAGCCGGATACGGAGGTCCTGGGCTGGCATGGTTACATGTGGTCTGCGGTTGTGAGGCCGGTTGGACGTACTGCCAAATTCTCTAAAACGACGTTAGAGGCAGATTATGGTAGAGGAATTAACATTCAGTTCTCTGGCAACAGCTCTAGTGGACATTCCTGCAGTCAGAATGCTAATTCCACGCTCCCTCAAAACTTGAGACATCTGTGGCATTGTGTTGTGTGACAAAACTGCACATTTTAGAGTGGCCTTTTATTGTCCCCAGCACAAGGTGCACCTGTGTAATTATTTAATCATCTTCTTGATATGCATGGATTATCTTTGCAAAAGAGAAATGCTCACTAACAAGGACGAAAACAAATTTGTGCACAAAATTTGAGAGAAATAAGCTTTTTGTGAATATGTAAAATTTCTGGGATTTTTTATTTCAGCTCATGAAACATGGGACCAACACTTTACATGTTGTGTTTATATTTTAGTTTAGTGTATTATCCATCCGTTTATTTATTAGTTAATTATTTAGTTATCTATTTTAATATTAAAATTCTATTAATCACAGGACTTGGACCCCCCAGTGTAGTGCACTCCACATTTCTGATCAATATTATATGTTTATTGGTGCTGCAAATGAGAGTCGAAGAGAGAGAGAAGGGGGAAGAGGGATAGAAAGAGAGAGGGGCAAAGAAGGGGAGAGGCAGAAACAGAGAGAAAACAGAGCTGTGAATGGTTGAAGGCGTAACTGAGGGCTCAAAGATATTGTCTGACCGTTGAAAGAAACCAACACCATTATGTCAGTGGTTGACTGGCACTGGAGCATAAAATATTGAAGCAGCATTAACAATTCAAGAGGTTAAACAATACTGTGTTGTTGTTCTCAAATCCCCTCTGTGTTTGAGGGATTACACTAGATTAGAACATGCTCAAATAATGAGAGTGTTCTCTCCTAACACTAGAGAAGTACCACAACAAATGCCTTACTCGTATAACCTATACTGAATCAATTGTGATGTCAATAGGTCAAACATTATTTGTCATGAATACGTCTTTATTTAGAAGTCATGGAGAAGTTGTTTTTAGCGACGACCTGGTTAGTCAAGAGGTGAATAGTTGAAAAACAACTTTCATACCACTGGGCAAACACTGGTTAAATCAATGTTGTTTCCACATCATTTCAATTAAATTATCAACATGGAATAGACGTTGAATTGAAGTCTGTGCACAGTGCGATGTTGTTGTTTTTTAAGAATAGAAACATTTGGATGAAAGAACAGCTCCTACGATCAACTACAGTACAAGTCATAAGTTTGGACACACCTTCTCATTCAAGGGTTTTTATTTATTTTTACTATTTTCTAGAGTGTAGAATAGTAGTGAAGACATCAAAATGATGAAATAACACATATGATGAGTAGATGTGTCCAATCGTTTGACTGGTACTGTATATTATCACCTGTTCTATAATGAGTAGGGAGATGTGTGAGAGTGAAGGAGTATTTGAAGTGTAAATCCAGCCCCATTGTCTCCTTATCCCTTAATACCTCTTTCTCTCTTTTCCCTCCCTCTTTTCCTTCCCTCTTTCACCTCCCTCTTTCCCCTCTCTCCCCCCAAACGTTGTTTGTAAAGTAACAAACGTTGATGAAGACCGTTGAGACTGGTGACGACACAGAGACACTTGAGAATGGAGGACTACAAAACGAATACCAAAACACAAAGAGATTTCTAAAGAAAGAGTCTTGGTTTAAAGCCCACTTCATCATCATTAGTCAAAATAGGTGGGAATGTTAGGAATGTCGTGACTGTGATGACACTAGGGAAATTCCATTTTCAGAGCTTAGGCTGAGATTTATTAAAAGGCACGTTGTTAGGCCTTCTGCGTGGCGTAGTGGTCTAAGGCAGTGCTAGCTGTACCACTAGAGATTCTGGGTTTGAGTCCAGGCTCTGTCGCAGCCGGCCGTGACCGGGAGACCCTTGGGTCCGAATTGCAATGGAAATACAATGTAATATATTTTGTATTTATACAACAACTTAATGTGTTATCACTGTGCTTCATCTAATAGCACAACCAAATGACCTGGATTGCAGGGGAGATTACATTAAAAGTACAAGTGATCAATGTTGTTCCAAGATTCTGCACAGATATTTATGTTGTGAAGATCTCCACAGACCTGCGACCTTTGCATGCTATCTCCAACATGTACACTTTCTATGATTACATAATAAGATATTTATAGTTACGGTCTGTTGCCATGGATGTTACTAATTTTAAGGTTGAATAAATACTGTTACATTAGTTTGTAAGATAGCCTTAACTTTAGACTATTTACTGTATTACAATTTGTATTGAATTGTGTTTGGTTGACAATGAAAAATAGGTTCATCTGATCCACTGTCTTAATCCTATTCTTTAACTTCCATTTCTGGTTCAGTTGGAGACGTGATTCCAACACATCATTTGTCAACTTGTCGACAAGTTAATAGGCTATTTACTGTATTGTAAAAGTGATGTTGAATTGTGTTTGGTTTGGTTCCAGTTTTAATTAATCAATGTATACGCTGGATTCACGTTTCCATCTCAACCAATAATCAAAGTTTAAGAATATGACTAAATCAAATCAAACTATTTAAATTTTACTTAAAGTTTGATTTGATTTAGTCGTGTTCTTTAATTTACATTTTTGGTTGAGATGGAGATGTTAATCCAACATATATATTATTAATTTGTGGACAAACTGGAATCAAGTCAGTGGCTCAGATGGAACTAACCAAGCAGAAGATACATATCCTACAAATGTTAATATTTGGTTTATTTGACAACTAAACACAATTCAATATCCAATTAGTCTACAAATGTATAATTGACATTTTTTTGATTCATGTCTCCATCTCAACCAAAAATATAAGTTAAAGAGTGTTGGTCCCAGGTTTCATGTTTGATGAGCTGAATTAAAGTATCCCAGAAATGTTCCATGCAATTGGCATGCTGACTGCAGGAATGTCCACCAGAGCTGTTGCCAGATAATTTAATGTTAATTTCTCTAACAATAAGCCCCCTCCGACATCGTTTTAGAGAATTTGGTAGTACGTCTAACCGGCCTTACAACCGCAGACCACATGTAAACTTGCCAGCCCAGGAACTCCACATCCGGCTTTGTTCCAGTTCCCCACCAATATCCAGAACCTTCGCGCAGCCATTGAAGATGAGTGGAACAACATTCCACAGGCCACAAACAACAGCCTGATCAACTCTATGCGAAGGAGATGTGACTGTTTTTTTATTCACGCCCCTACCTTTTTTTAAGGTGTCTGTGACCAACAGATTCATATCTGTTTTCCCAATCATGTGAAATCCATAGATTAGGTAACCTAAAAATGGTCAAAGACTCCAGCCATCCTAGTCATAGACTGTTTTCTCTGCCGCCGCACGGCAAGCGGTACCAGAGTGCCAAGTCTAGGTCCGAGAGGCTTCCAAACAGCTTCTACCCCCAAGCCATCAGACTCCTTAACATCTAGTCAAATGGCTACCCAGACTATTTGCATAGCCATCCCCTCCCCCCCCTCTCATCTCCATACCACTGCCACTGTCTGTTGTCATCTATGCATAGTCACTTTAATTAACTCTACCTACATGTACATACTACCTCAACTAAACGTTGCCCCCGCACATTGACTCTGTACCGGCACCTCCCTGTATATATTGTTATTTTTTACTGCGGCTCTTTAATTACTTGTTACATTTATCTCTTATTCTTATCCATATTTTTTGAAACTGCACTGTTGGTTAGGGGCGTTTATGTAAGCATTTCACTGTAAGGTCTACCTACACCTGTTGTACTCGGCGCATGTGACTAATAAAATGTTATTTTATTTTATTTGAATAAAGCTTTGGTCCTTTTATTGCTCACACAATCTCTATTTGGCTCTACTTTGAAAAACAATGTAACTGGGAATCAAAATGGCATGCCCATGGAGGGTGGTCTTTTGCATCCCCCTAATGGTCCAAATGTGGGATCAGTACCCTTGCCAATATCATGGACAGTAATGGTCTGAGAACATTCCAAGATTTGAAAGACACATACACATTACAACTCTTTTTTTTCTATATTTACAACTTAGGTCAGCTATACTGGCCTATGGAGTCCCTTGGAAAACCCAACTACCGAACCATCCAATGATGGGATTTATAAATCAATCTGGGCTCCCGAAAGGACCAGTAGCAGTGTGTGGGTAAAGTCACTGGGGAGCCAAGACAAAAATAACATAAAATTGATCAGAAATGCAGTGTAGACTTTGTTAATGATGTAAATGACTATTGTAGCTGGAAACGGCAGATTTTTTAAATGGAATATCTACATAGGCCCATTATCAGCAACCATCACTCCTGTGTTCCAATGGCACGTTGTTAGCTAATCCAAGTTTATAATTTTAAAAGGCTAATTGATCATTAGAAAACCCTTTTGCAATTATGTTAGTACAGATAAAAGCTGCTGTGCTGATTAGAGAACCAATAAAACTGGCCTTTTTTAGACTAGTTGAGTATCTGGTGACAGGTGTCTTTTATACTGATAACAAGTTCAAACAGGTGCCATTAATACAGGTAACGAGTGGAGGACAGAGGAGCCTCTTAAAGAAGAAGTTACAGGTCTGTGAGAGCCAGAAATCTTGCTTGTTTGTAGGTGACCAAATACTTATTTTCCACCATAATTTGCAAATAAATTCATAAAAAATCCTACAATGTGATTTTCTCAATTTTTTTTCTAATTTTGTCTGTCATAGTTGAAGTGTACCTATGATGAAAATTACAGGCCTCTCTCATCTTTTTAAGTTGGAGAACTTGCACAATTCGTGGCTGACTAAATACTTTTATGACCCACTGTATATTGCCCAAACACGCACACAAAAAATGTATATATATATATATATATATATACACACAGTTGAAGTCAGAAGTTTACATACACCTTAGCCAAATACATTTAAACTCAGTTTTTCACAATTCCTGACATTTAATCATAGTAAACATACCCTGTTTTAGATCAGTTAGGATCACCACTTTATTTTAAGAATGTGAAATAACAGAATAGAGAGAATTATTTATTTAAGCTTTTATTTCTTTCATCACATTCCCAGTGGGTCAGAAGTTTATACACACTCAATTAGTATTTGGTAGCATTGCCTTTAAAATGTTTAACTTGGGTCAAACGTTTCGGGTAGCCTTCCACAAGCTTCCCACAAAAAGTTGGGTGAATTTTGGCCCATTCCTCCTGACAGAGCTGGTGTAACTGAGTCAGATTTGAAGGCCTCCTTGCTCGCACATGCTTTTTCAGTTCTGCCCACACATGTTCTATAGGATTGAGGTCAGGGCTTTGTGATGGCCACTCCAATACCTTGACTTTGTTGTCCTTAAACCATTATGACACAACTTTGGAAGTATGCTTGGAGTGATTATCCATTTGGAAGACCCATTTACGACCAAGCTTTAACTTTGTTGCTTCAATATATCCAGATAATTTTTCTTTCTCATGATGCCATCTATTTTGTGAAGTGCACCAGTCCCTCCTGCAGCAAGTACCCCCATAACATGATGCTGCCACCCCCGTGCTTCATGGTGGGATGGTGTTCTTCAGCTTGCAAGCATCCCCCTTTCTCCTCCAAACATAACAATGGTCATTATGACATAAAAGTTCTATTTTGTTTCATCACACCAGATGACATTCCTCCAAAAGTACTATCTTTGTCCCCATGTGCAGTTACAAACTCTAGTCTGGCCTTTCATGGCAGTTTTGGAGCAGTGGCTTCTTCCTTGCTGAGCGGCCTTTCAGGTTACATCGATATAGGACTCATTTTACTGTGGATATAGATACTTTTGTACCTGTTTCCTCCAGCATCTGTTCTGGGATTGATTTGCACTTTTTGCACCAAAGTACGTTCATCTCTAGGAGACAGAATGTGTCTTCTTCCTGAGCGGTATGACGGCGTGGTCCCATGGTGTTTATACTTGCGTACTACTGTTTGTTCAGATGAATGTGGTACCTTCAGGCATTGCTCCCAAGGATGAACCAGACTTGTGGAGGTCTTGTTACTTTTCGGCTCCAGGCATATGTTATAAAATTGCAACATTATCTCTCTGCCCAATGACAAAATGTGTATAATTGCAGGAAATTTACTTTAAAACTAAAATTTCTCTCTCTGTGGGGAAGGGACAACCAAATCTTGCTTAGGGCCCCCGAAAGGCTAGATCCGGCCTTGGCTCTGTGTTATGATCAGAGCCAACTAGATGACAAATCTGTCCATACCCCTTTGAGCAAGACACTTAACCCTAATTGCTCTTGTAAGTTGTTCTGTGTAAGAGCATCTGCTAAATTACGATTAAGAAAATGTATGTGCTGTAACCACATTAGTCATCGATAGAACTAAGAAACAGTCATCATCATGATGATGCCACAGGGTTAACATTACATGTTGAGTGTGGGTTAAAGACATGGATGTGAGTTCATCTGGGTCAACAACCCTGCTGGCCAAATGTCACACATTACACACACACACTTGTTTGTACAACAGTTATCATGCTGTATTTGTAACACACACAATCACTCAGAAAGAGAGAGAGAGAGAGAGAGAGAGAGAGAAGGGGTGGGGAGAGAGAAAGAGAAGAGGAGGGATGGAAAAAGGGGGATGAGAGAGAATAGAGAGAGAAGGAGAGAGTGAGGAGGGGAGATTCTATCACTCATTTTGTAATTAACATTTCTTCAAGATTGAGTTTAGACTGATGTCTGTGTGCGTTTGTGTTAAAATGTCAACTATAAAAACAAAGTCTCACACTCCATACAGTATATATACTGTAGATACTCCAAGTCATTTATGGGTTCATTTGAAATGTCAGAAATGGGATCTAGGACTAGTAATTATTGGGTCGTGTCAAAGAGGAGAAGATGCACATTGGTGTGTTGCAGTACTGCAGTCCAAACTAAATCACACAAAGACACACAGGAATTAATCTGGAGAGGTAATTGGATATTCCCCCAAGCAGAATCATTTTGCATTTCTATGTACTGTATGTTTCTGTGTGTGTGCGTGTGTGTGTCTGCATGCCTCCCTGCCTGCCTGCCTGTGTACGTGTGTGTATACTTGCATGTGTGTGTGTCTGTGTACTTGCTTGCAAACATATGTGTTATCGGGTGTTAAATGCCTGCCATTATCCCATTAAAGGAAGTATTCCAGAACCTTCAGCCACAGACAAGCAGAGGACATCACTGTATTGTAGGAATGACTGAGCCACGTTCATGTCAAAGTGGCCATTACGGAGATGTAGGGGGCACAAAAAGGTTGCTGTTCTTCATCCAGAACATGAAGTTCTAAGGGCCGATTCAATCAGATCTGCTGACATCCACGTAGCTGATGTTATGACGTGTCAGACCTGCAGCTGTCAAATCCACAAGCGGCTCCTGGATTTATATCTAAAACGGACATTGCCATTGGCTGCATGGAGTCGCATTAACAGAAATCTCATGTAGCCTTGTTTACAAGTATGAACACTGGAATGTGAGATGTAATCTACACCTCCATTAGGCTGATAGAAATCCTCATTATTTCTTCTGATTTTCAATGTGAGCGTCATTATTTCTATATAGCCTACACTTTCTTGTTCTGAACTTCTTACACAGTGGAACAGGTGTTGCTTCCTGACAACAATCACAAGAGCAACTGCTCACTGATTTGACACCGCAAAAACAGCAGCTATGCTATGCGGGTGTCGGCTATCTCCGGTAAATGCTTGATCTGATTGAATCTAGGCCTAAATGGAAATATCATGAAACTGTTGCTGATTATAATGACCAGGGAGAAGATACCAGCATTGGGCACAGATAAATAAGACAATTAAAATAACTAAGATAATTTTTTAGGCCAAAAGCATTTCACATTCTCTGCATCTCAGGCCCAAGCACGCACACACAGGCACACGCATTCACACAGATGCATGCACGCACACACACAGACGTTTGCCCAGTGGCCAACAGTAAATATGGGACAACTTACAGCTTTCATTTTCCTCTGAAAATGTACGCTTCTCTTTGATCTGAAATCACTCCCTTGGATGTAAACATTGTATAAATATTGTGCTTTCACTCTTCCTTGTAACCTTCATGGCTTTATAATCAGAGATTTATGTAACATTAGTAGTAAGCCGTTTACATATTCATGTCTTCCCCAGAGCAGACGATTAGTGTTGAATATGAATGGCATCATTTACTAAGGAGAGGAAATCATTAAGATATTAAAGCAACACTTCAGGGGATGTAACGTGTCTCATATGAATCATTACCTTAGTTAGCATCTTGCTGCTCTTTCCAGAGATGGAACGAAGCAATCAACTGGATCAAAGCAACTAGATTCTCTCCTTTGAAAAAACATTACTAGTTATACAGTCACCTCCAAAATGATTGTCACCATTGATATACAATACTGTGCAAAAGTTTTAGGCAGGTGTGAAAAAATGCTGTAATGTAAGAATGCTTTCAAAAATAGACATGTAAATAGATTATATTTATCAATTATCAAAATGCAAAGTGAGTGAACAGAAGAAAAATCTAAATCAAATCCATATTTGGTGTGACCACCCTTTGCCTTCAAAACAGCATCAATTCTTATAGGTTTTATTTTTTGTTCAGTATAATTGAAACAAAATCTCAAATAGATAAGTGTCAAAACTATTGGCATCTCTGTTTTCAATACTTTTTGCACCCTCCACTTGATAGGATAAAGCTACTTAGCGTTTTTCTATTATGTTTTATGAAATTGGAGAACACATTGGGATGGATCTAAGACCATTCCTCCATACAGATTCTTTCCAGATTTAACACATTGGGATGGATCTTAGACCATTCCTCCATACAGATTCTTTCCAGATTTAACACATTGGGATGGATCTTAGACCATTCCTCCATACAGATTCTTTCCAGATTTAACACATTGGGATGGATCTTAGACCATTCCTCCATACAGATTCTTTCCAGATTTAACACATTGGGATGGATCTTAGACCATTCCTCCATACAGATTCTTTCCAGATTTAACACATTGGGATGGATCTTAGACCATTCCTCCATACAGATTCTTTCCAGATTTAACACATTGGGATGGATCTTAGACCATTCCTCCATACAGATTCTTTCCAGATTTAACACATTGGGATGGATCTTAGACCATTCCTCCATACAGATTCTTTCAAGATTTAACACATTGGGATGGATCTTAGACCATTCCTCCATACAGATTCTTTCCAGATCATTGATATCAAATCAAACCAAATCCAATTTTATTTGTCACATATACATGGTTAGCAGATGTTAATGCGAGTGTAGCGAAATGCTTGTGCTTCTAGTTCCGACCATGCAGTAATATCTAACAAGTAATCTAACAATTTCACAACAACTACCTTATACACACAAGTGTAAAGGAATGAATAAGAATATGTACATAAAAATATATGCATGAAGGATGTCCAAACGGTATAGGCAAAATGCAGTAGATGGTATAGAGTACAGTATATACATATGAGGTGAGTAATGTAGGGTATGTAACCATTATATAAAGTGGCTTGTTTAAAGTGGCTAGTGATACATTTATTACATCAAGATAGCAAGATGCAGTAGATGGTATAGAGTACAGTATATATATATGAAATTAGTAATGTAGGGTATGTAAACATTATATAAAGTGGCATTGTTTAAAGTGGCTAGTGATACATTTATTACATCAATTTTTCCATAATTAAAGTGGCTAGAGTTGAGTCAGTATGTTGGTAGCAGCCACTCAATGTTAGTGATGGCTGTTTAACAGTCTGATGGCCTTGAGATAGAAGCTGTTTTTCAGTCTCTCAGTCCCAGCTTTGATGCACCTGTACTGACCTCGCCTTCTGGATGATAGCGGGGTGAAAAGGCAGTGGCTCGGGTGGTTGTTGTCCTTGATGATATTTATGGCCTTCCTGTGACATCGGGTGGTGTAGGTGTCCTGGAGGGCAGGTAGTTTGTCCCCGGTGATGCGTTGTGCAGACCTCACTACCCTCTGGAGAGCCTTACGGTTATGGGCAGTGCAGTTGCCGTACCAGGCGATGATACCAGGCGTACCAGGCGGCTCTCGATTGTGCATCTGTAAAAGTTTGTGAGTGTTTTTAGTGACAAGCCGAATTTCTTCAGCCTCCTGAGGTTGAAGAGGCGCTGCTGCACCTTCTTTACCCCTCTGTCTGTGTGGGTGGACCATTTCAGTTTGTCCGTGATGTGTACGCCGAGGAACTTAAAACTTTACACCCTCTCCACTACTGTCCTGTCGATGTGGATAGGGGGCTGCTCCCTCTGCTGTTTCCTGAAGTCCACGATCATCTCCTTTGTTTTGTTGACATTGAGTGTGAGGTTATTTTCCTGACACCACACTCCATGGGCTCTCACCTCCTCCCTGTAGGCCGTCTCGTCGTTGTTGGTAATCAAGCCTACCACTGTAGTGTCGTCAATCAAACTTGATGATTGAGTTGGAGGCTGCATGGCCACGCAGTCGTGGGTGAACAGGGAATACAGGAGAGGGCTGAGAACGCACCCTTGTGGGGCCCCAGTGTTGAGGATCAGCGGTGTGGAGATGTTGTTACTTACCCTCACCACCTGGGGGCGGCCCGTCAGGAAGTCCAGGACCCAGTTGCACAGGGCGGGATCGAGATCCAGGGTCTCGAGCTTAATGACGAGTTTGCGCTTATGGAGTGCCCTCTTTGATTCACACCATAGGTTTTCAATGGGGCTGTAGTCCGAAGACTGAGATGGCCATTGCAAAATGATGATTTTGTGGTCAATTAACTATTTATTTGTAGATTTGATGTGTGCTTGGGGTCATTGTATTGCTGGAAGATCCACTTGCAGCCAAGGTTCAGCCTCCTGGCAGAGGCAAGAAGGTTTTGGACAAAAATGTCCTGGTATTGCAAAGTTCATAATGCTGTTGACCTTAACAAAGGATCAAGGACCAGTGGAAGCAAAGCAGCACCATAACATCAAGGATCCACCACCATATTTTACAGTAGGTATGAGGTTCTTAGGTTATTTTCAGAATATGCATTATTTTTTTCAAGGCCAAATCCACCACTGGTGTGCATTTTCCTCTCGTCTGACCATAGCACCCGGTTCCAATACATGTGCTAATTCCTTATAGCAAACTCCAAGAATTTACATTTGTTGGTTGTTCTCAATAAAGCTTTTTAAGGCAACCCTTCCAAATAGCCTATTGGCATGGCTGTGGCGTCTAATTGTAGATTTGGAGACTTGGTGATCGCAAGATTCGACCAATTTCTGTAATTTTCTAACTGTGGCCCTTGGACTTTTCTTTGCCTCCCGAACCATTTTCCTCACTGTGCATGGGGACAAAATATACATGCTTCCTCTACCAGGCAAGTCTACCACTGTTCCAGTGGTTTTACATTTCTTGTTTGTTGCCTTAATAGTGGTATTGTGGTGGTATTTTTGTTTTTTCTGTTTATTTTTTTGTACTCATTGCCTGATTTATGAAAGTCAACAACCACTTGTCTTTTTTCATTTGTAAGTTCTCTGCCTTTCCCCATGGTGATGGACGATAAATGGATTTTACATACACCTCATTTTTATACCCCAGTGAAACAGGAAGCCATGGAAGGCCACAATACAGTACCTTAAACCGAGAATAACTTGAAAAGGTAGAATGTTAATGCAGATTTTATTTGGATTTTATTTATAAGAATATTTAATGGTCCCAATAATTTTGACACATATCTTTTTGGTGTCAAAAATCTCTTTCTCTGAGCAATTGTATTAGTACAAAATAATATAATTTCCCAATTTTTTTGAGCATACAATATAGCTTGGTATTTGTATTAATTCAAATTGTATTATTTGGAGGTGACTGTACTGTCTATATGACATTTTACAGCTTCTTGTCTCTTTTAAACTCCAACTCCAAAACTCCATACATTTGGAAATGTAAGAGAAAGACAGGCAGATGGGCAGCTTGGAAAGTGGCGAACTAGGGCCAGTTGGTTGAACCCCTGTCGTATGGGGGTTATGGGGAAAGTTGGTTCGAACCCCTGTCGTAGGGGGTTATGTGGCCAGTTGGTTGAACCCCTGTCGTAGGGGATTATGTGGCCAGTTGGTTGGAACCCCTGTCGTAGGGGGTTATGTGGCCAGTTGGTTCGAACCCCTGTTGTAGGGGGTTATATTTGGTCTGAAGTTGGCTATTACCTTGTATTACCTTGCTATTACCAACTATTACCTTGTAATTTCTTCAATCGTATCTAGCTATGCCTTGATGGTTTGTCCAGACTGTCCATTTTGATTCTCAGTCAATGAGATCATGACTGTTCATATTGATTACAAGCTATAATTGCATAATATACATCAAGGTTTTCTCAGGAAACTCAGGTATCATAAACCACTGCGGCATGTTGACCCAAGCACATCCCTGACCCAACACAGCTAACAACTGCTAATGTCAAACACACATAGGAATCAATGATACAGGACCATAGAAATCTATACCAACACTGAATCATAGAGTTCTGATCAGCTGATATTTACAAAGAGATTAGGTTGAGTTGTCTCTAGTTTCTATCCCAACAAAATCATAAACCTGTGGAATCTGACTTGGATATAAAAGCTAATGGAAACCATTATGTTGTGTACTTTAGCTACTGTATCTAATACAAAATGGTACATCAGGGTACTTCTCACGAAACTGCCCAAAAAACCCAGAAAATTATGAAGTGTCACTTTTTACTACATGTTGTCTTGAATCTGTCAAGGCTCAGGAGAAGACCCAGATGCAGACAGTTTCGAAGTAACAAAAGTTTATTACAAAAACAGGGGGGCAGGCAAATGACAGGTCAAAAGCAGGCAGAGGTTAGTAATCCAGAGCAGAGTAAAAAAGGTACAGAACGGCAAGCAGGCTCAGGGTCAGGGCACGTAGAATGGTCAAAACCGGGAACTAGAGAAAAGAAAGGACCAAGAGAAAACAGCTGGTAGGCTTGACGAAACAAAACGAACTGGCAACAGACAAACAGAGAACACAGGTATAAATACACTGGGGATAATGGGGAAGATTGGCAACACCTGGAGGGGGTAGAGATAATCACAAAGACAGGAGAAACAGATCAGGGTGTGACAATACACACCCCCCATCCCCCCATCCCCCTCTAGGGGTGCCACCTGGCATCCTACCTGGGCGCATACCTGTTTGACCGGGGTGCCGGCGTTGGAACTCAGCGATGAGGCCTGGGTTCAGGATGTCCCTGGCGGGGACCCAGCACCTCTCCTCCGGGCCATAACCCTCCCAGTCAACCAGGTACTGATTTCGTCAGTTCGTCATTTCCGGTCACAACTTGCAGACAGACTTGTTTACGTGTTGCTCTGCGTTTTGTTGCCAACCTTACTTCGCTACCTGACAACTTTACTTTTTTATTTTTATTACCATTTATATTTGGAGTTTTTCCCTCACTCAACTTTTTTTCATTCAACTTTTTCACTCCAGACGCTTTATCTGGACATGGTTCGTCAGGACTTCCAACAGCCGAAGCTAAGTAGTAACATTAACATGATGCCTTCTAATTGCAGTCGCTGTACTCATAATATACAGGAGAACGATCACCTTACGGAGAGGATAGCTGTGCTGCAAGCTCAGCTTCAGACGCAATCGTTATGCAAGGGTAATTTCAGTGTAGGAAATAATGAAACAGCGTCTGTGCCATCAGTAAGTACAGATAGTAACGTTAGTATAAATCCCCTCGCACGGTCCCCACAGCCGGACAACTTGCTCATGGCTTCTGGAGGGAAATGCTGTAGGAATGCTCAACCGGTGTCACCCATTCAGCCGACAGAAACTTTCAAATGTTTTTCCCCATTAAGCAACGGGTCAGAGGCCGAGCCTTCTCTGGTCTCTCCTCCTCCCGTTACGGGGTCTGAGACGCCGAAGCTTCCCACCATTAGCCCTGACAAATTGAAAATCCTATTCATTGGCGACTCCATTGCCTGCAGTATTAGACTTAAAAAGAATCATCCATACACTGTTTACCAGGGGGCAGGGCTACCGACGTTAAGGCTAATCTGAAGATGGTGCTGGCTAAAAAGCAAAAACTGGCGAGTGTAGAGAGTATAGAGATATTGTTATCCACATCGGCACCAACGATGTTAGGATGAAACAGTCAGAGGTCACCAAGCGCAACATAGCTTCAGCGTGTAAATCAGCTAGAAAGATGTGTCGGCATAGAGTAATTGTCTCTGGCCCCCTCCCAGTTAGGGGAGTGATGAGCTCTACAGCAGAGTCTCACAACTCAATCGCTGGTTGAAAACTGTTTTCTGTCCCTCCCAAAAGATAGAATTTGTAGATAATTGGCCCTCTTTCTGGGACTCACCCACAAACAAGACCAAGCCTGGCCTGATGAGGAGTGACAGACTCCATCCTAGCTGGAGGGGTGCTCTCGTCTTATCTACCAACATAGACAGGGCTCTAACTCCTCTAGCTCCACAATAAAATAGGGTGCAGGCCAGGCAGCAGGCTGTTAGCCAGCCTGCCAGCTTAATGGAGTCTGCCACTAGCACAGTCAGTGTAGTCAGCTTAGCTATCCCCATTGAGACCGTGTCTGTGCCTCGACCTAGGTTGGGCAAAACTAAACATGGCGGTGTTCGCCTTAGCAATCTCACTAGGATAAAGATCTCCTCCATTCCTGCCATTATTGTAAGAGATCGTGATGCCTCATATCTCTAAATAGGGTTACTTAATGTTAGATCCCTCACTTCAAAGGCAGTTATAGTCAATTAACTAATCACTGATCATAATCTTGATGTGATTGGCCTGACTGAAACATGGCTTAAGCCTGATGAATTTACTCTGTTAAATGAGGCCTCACGTCCTCGTTACACTAGCGACCATATCCCCGGTGTATCCCACAAAGGCGGAGGTGTTGCATTTACATTTACGATAGCAAATTTCAATTTACAAAAAAAAAATGACGTTTTCATCTTTTGAGTTTCTAGTCATGAAATCTATGCAGCCTACTCAATCACTTTTTATAGCTACTGTTTACAGGCCTCCTGGGCCATATACAGCGTTCCTCACCGAGTTCCCTGAATTCCTATCGGACCTTGTAGTCATAGCAGATAATATTATAATTTTTGGTGATTTTAATATTCACATGGAAAAGTCCACAGACCCACTTCAAAAGGCTTTCGGAGCAATCATCAACTTATTGGGTTTTGTCCAACATGTCTCTGGACCTACTCACTGTCACAGTCATACTCTGGACCTAGTTTTGTCTCATGGAATAAATGTTGTGGATCTGAATGTTTTTCCTCATAATCCTGGACTATCGGACCACCATTTTTTTACGTTTGCAATAGCAACAAATAATCTGCTCAGACCCCAACCAAGGAGCATCAAAAGTTGTGCCATAAATTCTCAGACAACACAAAGATTCCTTGATGCCCTTCCAGACTCCCTCTGCCTACCCAAGGATGTCAGAGGACAAAAATCAGTTAACCACCTAACTGAGGAACTCAATTTAACCTTGCGCAATACCCTAGATGCAGTTGCACCCCTAACAACTAAAAACGTTTGTCATAAGAAACTAGCTCCTTGGTATACAGAAAATACCCGAGCTCTGAAGCAAGCTTCCAGAAAATTGGAACGGAAATGGTGCCACACCAAACTGGAAGTCTTCCGAGTAGCTTGGAAAGACAGTACCGTGCAGTATCGAAGAGCCCTCACTGCTGCTCGATCATCCTATTTTTCCAACTTAATTGAAGAAAATAAGAACAATCTGAAATGTATTTTGATACTGTCGCAAAGCTAACTAAAAAGCAGCATTCCCCAAGTGATGATGACTTTCAGTTCAGCAGTAATAAATTCATGAACTTCTTTGAGGAAAAGATCATGATCATTAGAAAGCAAATTACAGACTCCTCTTTAAATCTGCGTATTCCTCCAAAGCTCAGTTGTCCTATATATATATATCTCTATCTATACTATATCTCTTGACACAATGATGAAAATAATCATGGCCTCTAAACCTTCAAGCTGCATACTGGACCCTATTCCAACTAAACTACTGAAAGAGCTGCTTCCTGTGCTTGGCCCTCCTATGTTGAACATAATAAACGGCTCTCTATCCACCAGCTGTGTACCAAACTCACTAAAAGTGGTAGTAATAAAGCCTCTCTTGAAAAAGCCAAACCTTGACCCAGAAAATATAAAACACTATCGACCTATATCGAATCTTTCATTCCCTTCAAAAAATTTGGAAAAAGCTGTTGAGCAACAACTCACTGCTTTCCTGAAGACAAACAATGCTTCAGTCTGGTTTTAGACCCCATCATAGCACTGAGACTGCACTTGTGAAGGTGGTAAATGACCTTTTAATGGCATCAGACCGAGGCTTTGCATCTGTCCTCGTGCTCCTAGACCTTAGTGCTGCTTTTGATACCATCGATCACCACATTCTTTTGGAGAGATTGGAAACCCTCATTGATCTACACGGACAAGTTCTGGCCTGGTTTAGATCTTATCTGTCGGAAAGATATCAGTTTGTCTCTGTGAATGGTTTGTCCCCTGACAAATCAACTGTAAATGTCGGTGTTCCTCAAGGTTCCGTTTTAGGACCACTATTGTTTTCACTATATATTTTATCTCTTGGGGATGTCATTCGAAAACATAATGTTAACTTTCACTGCTATACGGATGACACACAGCTGTACATTTCAATTAAACATGGTGAAGCCCCCAAATTGCCCTTGCTAGAAGCCTGTGTTTCAGACATAAGGAAGTGGATGGCTGCAAACTTTCTACTTTTAAACTCGGAGAAAATAGAGATGCTTGTTTTAGGTCCAAAGAAACAAAGAGATCTTCTGTTGAATCTGACAATTAATCTTAATGGTTGTACAGTCGTCTCAAATAAAACTGTGAAGGACCTCGGCGTTACTCTGGACCATAATCTCTCTTTTGACGAACATATCAAGACTGTTTCAAGGACAGCTTTTTTTCCATCTACGTAACATTGCAAAAATCAGAAACTTTCTGTCCAAAAATGATGCATAAAAATGTATCTATGCTTTTGTTACTTCTAGGTTATGCTTTACTTTCTGGCTACCCGGATAAAGCACGAAATAAACTTCAGTTTGTGCTAAATACGGCTGCTAGAATCCTGACTAGAACCCAAAAATGTGATCATATTACTCCAGTGCTAGCCTCCCTACACTGGCTTCCTGTTAAGGCAAGGGCTCATTTCAAGGTTTTACTGCTAACCGACAAAGCATTACAAGGGTTTGCTCCTACCTATCTTTCTGATTTGGTCCTGCCCTACATACCTACACGTACACTACGGTCACAAGACGCAGGCCTCCTAATTGTCCCTAGAATTTCTAAGCAAACAGCTGGAGGCAGGGCTTTCTCCTATAGAGCTCCATTTTTATGGAATGGAATGGTCTGCCTACCCATGTGAGAGACGCAGACTCCGTCTCAACCTTTAAGTCTTTATTGAAGACTCATCTCTTCAGTGGGTCATATGATTGAGTGTAGTCTGGCCCAGGAGTGTGAAGGTGAACGGAAAGGCTCTGGAGCAACGAACCACCCTTGCTGTCTCTGCCTGGCCGGTTCCCCTCTCTCCACTGGGATTCTCTGCCTCTAACCCTATTACAGGGGCTGAGTCACTGGCTTACTGGTGCTTTTTCATGCCATCCCTAGGAGGGGTGCGTCACTTGAGTGGGTTGAGTCACTGACGTGATCTTTCTGTCTGGGTTGGCGCCACCCCTTGGGTTGTGCAGTGGCGGAGATCTTTGTGGGCTATACTCGGCCTTGTCTCAGGATGGTAAGTTGGTGGTTGAAGATATCCCTCTAGTGGTGTGGGGGCTGTGCTTTGGCAAAGTGGGTGGGGTTATATCCTTCCTGTTTGGCCCTGTCCTGGGGTATCATCGGATGGGGCCACAGTGTTTCCCGACCCCTCCTGTCTCAGCCTCCAGTATTTATGCTGCAGTAGTTTATGTGTCGAGGGGTTAGGGTCAGTTTGTTATACCTGGAGTACTTCTCCTGTCTTATCCGGTGTCCTGTGTGAATTTAAGTAGGCGCTCTCTAATTCTCTCTTTCTCTCTTTCTTTCTCTCTCTCGGAGGACCTGAGCACTAGGACCATGCCTCAGGACTACCTGGCATGATGACTTGCTGTCCCCAGTCCACCTGGCCGTGCTGCTGCTCCAGTTTCAACTGTTCTGCCTGCGGCTATGGAACCCTGACATTGTTCACCGGATGTGCTACCTGTCCCAGACCTGCTGTTTTCAATTCTCTAGAGACAGCAAGAGCGGTAGAGATACTCTTAATGATCGGCTATGAAAAGCCAACTGACATTTACTCCTGAGGTGCTGACTTGCTGCACCCTCAACAACTACTGTGATTATTATTATTTGACCATGCTGGTCATTTATGAACATTTGAACATCTTGGCCATGTTCTGTTATAATCTCCACCCAGCACAGGCAGAAGAGGACTGGCCAACCCTCATAGCCTTGTTCCTCTCTAGGTTTCTTCCTAGGTTATGGCCTTTCCATGGAGTTTTTCCTAGCCACCGTGCTTCTACACCTGCTTTGCTTGCTGTTTGGGGTTTTAGGCTGGGTTTCTGTACAGCACTTTGAGATATCAGCGGATGTAAGAAGGGCTAAATAAATACATTTGATTTGATTTGATACTGAAATCCCCTGCCCCGCAGGGGGCAGAGGTCAGGCTGCCTTCTGTAAATTTGTAGGCGAGCGAGTAAACCCCCACTGCCATCCATTCTATTGGCCAATGGTGCAATCATTGGAAAATAAAATCGTTTGGGTTCACCTTCAAATGTCCTTGTTTTTTTTTAAAGAAAAGCAATTTCTTTTTCCATTAAAATAACATAAAATATATCAGAAATACAGTGTAGACATTGTAATGTTGTAAATAACTATTGTAGCTGGAAACGGCAGATTTTGTATGGAATATCTACATACTGTAGGCATACAGAGGCCCATTATCAGCAACCATCACTCCTGTGTTCCAATGGCAAGTTGTGTTAGCTAATCCAAGTTTATAATTTTAAAAGGCTAATTGATCTTTAGAAAACCCTTTTGCAATTTTGTTAGCCAAGCTGAAAATGATTAAATAAGCAATAACACTGGCCTTATTTAGACTAGTTGGGTATCTGGAGCATCAGCATTTGTGGGTTTGATTACAGGCTCAAAATGACCAGAAACAAAGAACTTTCTTCTGAAACTCGTCAGTCTATTCTTGTTCTGAGAAAATAGGGTTATTCTTGGGAACAGAACCAATTCCACATCATTTGTGTGAAGAAAAGACAGAGAAAAAGGGGGCAAAGGTCAGGCTGCCTTCTGTAAATGTGTAGGCGAGTGAGTAAACCCCCACTGCCATCCATTCTATTGGCCAATGGTGCAATCATTAGAAAATAAAATCGATGACCTATCACGATTATCCAACCAACGGGACATTAAAACTGTAATGTCTTATGTTTCACCGAGTTGTGGCTGAACAACGACATGGATAATCTAGAGCTGGCGGGATTTTCCATGCACTGGCAAAACAGAGAAGCTAAGTCTGGTAATACGAGGTGTGGGGGTGTGTGTCTATTTGACAGTAACAGCTGGTATGCAATGTCTAATATTAAAGAAGTCTCAAGGTATTGCTCGCCTGAGGTAGAGTACCTTATGATAAGCTGTAGACCACACCGTCTACCAAGAGAGTTCGTAGCCGTCTATTTACCACCACAAACCGATGCTGGCACTAAGACCGCACTCAACCAGCTGCAAAAATGATTTGGATGCTACCTGCCCGGGCAGGCTGAGCTGCCCGGGCAGGCTGTGCTGGCTTCAGGCAATGGGCATGGCAGGATGGACTCCAGCCCATGATGGAACCAGAAGTCCAGTCTATGAGGGGATTGTGTCGCTGGAGCATCCAACGCTCTAACTTCCATTGGGAATGGAGAGGGGTTGTGTGGGGATGCCCAGTTCGGACACCAGGGTAGCATCCATAAAACTCTCATCAGCTCCAGTGTTTTGACTGGTTCCACTACAGCAGGATGGCATGGAAAGGGGTGCGAGTAAAGGGAGAGGAAAAGTTATCTGTATGTATCGCCCCTACTGGTGAGCCTGGTCTTTTATTGGACAGGAGGACATGAATTGTCTAGTAGTCCCGCAATACAGGCAAGTCTTTGTGTGGAGCCGGTGTAGATGTTCGACTGGGGACAGCCTAGCTCTGCCTAGATGCATCGGCTGGGGAAGAGGTGAATCGGCAGACTTCAGAGACTCTTGGGGGAACTCAGGTAGCCTCGGGTCCTCTCGGCCACCTGTGTGTAATCAAGTCTCCGTATAAATGCACTTGCACTGTGATAGTCTCACAGGTCCGTTAAAAGCGCAGAGAGCATCATGAAGAACAAGGAACACACCAGGCAGGTCCGAGATACTGTTGTGAAGAAGTTTAAAGCCGGATTTGGATACAAAAAGATTTCCCAAGCTTTAAACATCCCAAGGAGCACTGTGCAAGCGATAATATTGAAATGGAAGGAGTATCAGACCACTGCAAATCTACCAAGACCTGGCCGTCCCTCTAAACTTTCAGCTCATACAAGGAGAAGACTTATCAGAGATGCAGCCAAGAGGCCTATGATCACTCTGGATGAACTGCAGAGATCTACAGCTGAGGTGGGAGACTCTGTCCATAGGACAACAATCAGTCGTATATTGCACAAATCTGGCCTTTATGGAAGAGTGGCAAGAAGAAAGCCATTTCTTAAAGATATCCATAAAAAGTGTTGTTTAAAGTTTGCCACAAGCCACCTGGGAGACACACCAAACATGTGGAAGAAGGTGCTCTGGTCAGATGAAACCAAAATGGAACTTTTTGGCAACAATGCAAAACGTTATGTTTGGCGTAAAAGCAACACACCATCCCCACTGTCAAACATGGTGGTGGCAGCATCATATTTTGGGCCTGCTTTTCTTCAGCAGGGACAGGGAAGATGGTTAAAATTGATGGGAAGATGGATGGAGCCAAATACAGGACCATTCTGGAAGAAAACCTGATGGAGTCTGCAAAAGACCTGAGACTGGGACGGAGATTTGTCTTCCAACAAGACAATGATCCAAAACATAAAGCAAAATCTACAATGGAATGGTTCAAAAATAAACATATCCAGGTGTTAGAATGGCCAAGTCAAAGTCCAGACCTGAATCCAATCGAGAATCTGTGGAAAGAACTGAAAACTGCTGTTCACAAATGCTCTCCATCCAACCTCACTGAGCTCGAGCTGTTTTGCAAGGAGGAATGGGAAAAAATGTCAGTCTCTCGATGTGCAAAACTGATAGAGACATACCCCAAGCGACTTACAGCTGTAATCGCAGCAAAAGGTGGCGCTACAAAGTATTAACTTAAGGGGGCTGAATAATTTTGCACGCCCAATTTTTCAGTTTTTGATTTGTTAAAAAAGTTTGAAATATCCAATAAATGTCGTTCCACTTCATGATTGTGTCCCACTTGTTGTTGATTCTTCACAAAAAAATACAGTTTTATATCTTTATGTTTGAAACCTGAAATGTGGCAAAAGGTCGCAAAGTTCAAGGGGGCCGAATACTTTCGCAAGGCACTGTATCTATTTCATAATTGTTGTTATGTTTTTTTAATCAGATATTATGCTTTTTACCAGTATTTTCACAAAAGTCGAAAAAAATGTAATGAACAAATCAATATTTCTAAATTTAACATTGCTCCCCTCATTCTGAAAGTATATAAGGGAATAAATGTACTTTTCATGTGCTCATCTAAGGTCTACTCCTCTAGATGATGTATCACGTGTGAATAAAACTTTATTTAGGGAGTTTATTTAGGGAGTGGCACTTTTTTCAATTTGAGAACACACAAAGCTGGTAAAAATATTTCTGGAAAATGATTTCTGAAGCTGAATCAATGTCCCAGAAAATCAAATAATGATGAATAGGTATTTGACATAATATAATAGCATAGTAGGCCTAAAACGCTACTGTGTTATACCAAAAGCACCTTATTTCTAGTGAGATTTTAGGATGGTTAGTTGAAGCTGAATAGTTGCATTTCTTTTCTCATACAAGCAAAACTTAACAGAGCACGTGCCACTAGCCAGGATGTATGCTTTGTTAACACCATCTGCTCTAATTCTCTCACCAAACAGTAGTTCAAGAAGATCTAAATTCATATTCCCATGAAGCTGATTGAGATCAAATTATTGGCATGAAGATGTAGTTTGGACATTTCACCGTAAAACTTGAAGAATTATCATTCACGATTGACAGTGATGATGGCCTATTTTGAAATGCCTAACCTGGTGTTTGAGGGTATTATAAAAAAAGATATATATAGAGAGAGAGAGAGTTGAAGTCGGAAGTTTACAGAGACAGGTTGGAGTCATTAAAACTTGTTTTTCAACCACTCCACGAATGTCTTGTTAACAAACTATAGCTTTGGCAAGTCTGTTAGGACATCTACTTTGTGCATGACATCAGTCATTCTTCCAACAATTGTTTACCGACAGATTATTTCACTTATAATTCACTGTATCACAATTCCAGTGGGTCAGAAGTTTACACACACTAAGTTGACTGTGTCTTTAAACAACTTGGAAAATTCCAGAAAATATGTAATGGCTTTAGAAGCTTCTGGTAGGCTTATTGACATAATTTGAGTCAATTGGAGGTGTACCTGTAGAGGAAGGAGATGTGTTCTGTTTCCTAGAGATGAACGTACTTTGGGGTGAAAAGTGCAAATCAATCCCAGAACAAGAGCAAAGGACCTTGTGAAGATGCTGGAGGAAACAGGTCCAAAAGTATCTATATCCACAGTAAAACAAGTCCTATATCGACTAAACCTGAAAGGCCGCTCAGCAAGGAAGAATCCACTGCTCCAGAACCGCCATTAAAAAGCCAGACTACGGTTTGCAACTGCACATGGGGACAAAGATCATACCTTTTGGTGAAATGTTCTCTGGTCTAATGAAACAAAAATAGAACTGTTTGGCCATAATGACCATTGTTATGTTTGGAGGAGAAAGGTTGGATGCTTACAAGCCGAAGAACACCATCCCAACCATGAAGAACGGGGGTGGCAGTATCCTTTTGTGGGGGTGCTTTGCTGCAGGAGGGACTGGTGCACTTCACAAAATAGAAGGCATCATGAAGGAAAATTATGTGGATATATTGAAGCAACATCTCAAGATATCAGTCAGGATGTTAAAGCTTGGTCGCAAATGGGTCTTCCAAATGGACAATGACCCCAAGCATACTTCCAAAATTGTGTCATAATGGCTTAAGGACAACAAAATCAAGGTATTGGAGTGGTCATCACAAATCCCTGACCTCAATCCTATAGAAAATGTGTGAGCAGAACTGAAAAAGCATGTGCGAGCAAGGATGCCTACAAACCTGACTCAGTTACACCAGCTATGTCATGAGGAATAGGCCAAAATTCCCACAACTTTTTGTGGAAAGCTTGTGGAAGGCTACCCGAAACGTTTGACCCAAGTTAAACAATTTAAAGGCAATGCTAGCAAATACTAATTGAGTGTATGTAAACTTCTGACCCACTGGGAATGTGATGAAAGAAATAAAAGCTGAAATAAATAATTCTCTCTATTCTATTATTCTGACATTTCACATTCTTAAAATAAAGTGGTGATCCTAACTGACTTAAAACAGGGAATTTTTACTTTGATTAAATGTCAGGAATTGTGAAAACTGAGTTTAAATGTATTTGGCTAAGGTGTATGTAAACTTCCGACTTAAACTGTATATATATATATATTTAGACTGTGTGGGCATAGGCAAACGTTCTAATTGGAGGATGCATTTTATGCATATTCTATAATAATATTCAGTAGGCTATATCTGTCAGTAGAAACTTTGATGACAAATTATGATAGATTTATGCGCTGCCGCACAAAAACAAATTGCAACACACCACTGATAAATCAATTTGTTTCTCCTGTCTTGGATGTAAAGTCCTATTTTGCGATCTTCCAAAATACATGTGATCTCTTTGATGAGACATTCAGTCAGTGAATCAGGCCATCTCCATGGTAACCAGAGACTCTTTCTGCCATACATGCCATCAAACTACCATAAAATCTCTCACGTATGCCCTTACAGTATGCATCTTACAGGCTGCATTTCTGTATTTTGGATGTTATAGATCTTTAAAACTTGATTGCTGCCATAAAAAAAACATTGTAGGACTACATCAACAATGGACTAATTAAACAAATATTTCAAAAATATTGTTTTTGGGTGGAATTTTCCTTTCAGGAAAACCAATAAGGAAATTGTTTTATGCAACCGGGCCCAGAAATTATTGCCTCTGATCTTGCCATTCAATGGTGGAACTGAATTGAACTTTGAACGCTGTTCATCTCCCAGAAAAAAATAAGAGAAAATAGGGAGACTAAAAGATGTGGACTCTCCATGACAACGGAAATGTCAACAGAATCATTGTGACTGCTTACTACTGGTGGATAGATTAGAGAATATGTTATGATACAGGTTCTCGGTCAAATAACAGTATGTTATTGCGTAGGGAGAGGAAATGAGAGAAAGGGAGAGAGAGAAAGAGAACATTCTGTCTCCAAAAATGAGAGATGATGAAAATACAGCGAGACGGATGAAGAGGAAAGACCGAGAGATGGAGAGATGGAGAAATGCAGTGATGGAGAAGAGAGGTATGCAGACTGACAAAGAGATATAGAGAGAAAGAGACAGAGGAGATGGAGGGAGGAGGAACGAGAGAGAGCAGAAATGCAAGGCCAGACGTTTACCATAGCTGCAAGAGAGAATGAGAAAGAGAGACAGACGGATAGAAGGAGGAATAGAGAGAGAGAGAGAGAGAGAGAGAGAGAGAGAGAGAGAGAGGGTACAGGTGCACATTACCAAGGCAGTGGGAGCCTCTCCATCTGCTCAGCAAGCCCTGGCATGCTAGATATGAAATATTCATCAAGAGCTTAAACACAGACACGCACACGCAGCATCTGATAGCCGTAGGCATGAAACATCCATATGTGATGAGTTTGTAGGAGGTCGAGATCCACTAGACCCTTAGGTAAATGAGACCAACCTGTTGTGTTGCAGTGTGTGTGTGTTTGTGTGTGTGTGTGTGTGTGTGTGTGTGTGTGTGTGTGTGTGTGTGTGTGTGTGTGTGTGTGTGTGTGTGTGTGTGTGTGTGTGTGTGTGTGTGTGCGTGAGTGTGTGTGTGTGTGTGTGTGTGTGTGTGTGTGTGTGTGTGTGTGTGTTATACCTGGGGGATCAGAGTTATCTATTGACACACTCACAACAGATGGGACTGTCTCTTTGTTTACGGATGAATGGCTCCGTGATACACAGCAGTCACAGACCAACAAACACACAAACAAACACACATACGAGCCACTGCTAGAGACCACCTCTGTTGAATCACAGATGCATTGCAAGTGTTTAACTGGCACTTCTCATTCTCAGTCCATGGTGAACAAGATGAGACATACCTAAAGAAAATATTTGTTCAATCTGCATAATTCCCATTGGAATTCTACTCTTGTAAGTCTGGTCAAGCCAAATTATTCACTTTGGCACTCTCGTAGCAACTTGTTGCATGTTGCATCCCTTCCTCAGGAAGCGGCGCAGGTCGTAATCCAGGCTCTTGTCATCTACCATCTAGACTATTGCAACTCTCTGTTGGTGGGCTCCCTGCTTGTGCCACAAGCCAACACTTGTCTCTTGGCCGTCTTCCGCCTCCTTGTGAGTTCCCCCTTCCACCCAGTCAAAGTTCTTCTCTGTCCTGGTGTAACCAATGTGAAATGGCTAACTAGTTAGCGGTGGTGCGCGTTAATAGCGTTTCAATCGGTGACGTCACTCGCTTTGAGACCTTGAAGTAGTGGTTCCCCTTGCTCTGCAAGGGCCATGGCTTTTGTGGAGCTATGGGTAACGATGCTTCGTGGGTGACTGTTGTCTGTGTGCAGAGGGTCCCTGGTTCGAGCCCGGGTATGGGATGGGACGCAAAGTTATACTGTTACACTGGCACCCCAATGGTGGAACCAGCTGCCCCCTGAAGGTAGGACAGCAGAGTCCCTGCCCATCTTCCAAAAACCTCTGAAAATCTACCTCTTCAAATAATATCTTAAAGGTGCAATATGCAGAAATCACTCCGCCATTTCCTTTTTGCAAAAATGATATTAGTTTGCCTAATTTCAGTTTATGTGGAAAAAAACAAGCAAGTGTGTAGAGAATCATTGTACCATCTAAACCGCTGTGAAATTGTCACGGATCCCTCCGGAACTTTCATTATGCACACCTGTCCCCTATTCCCACTGATTAGTACTTGTATAAGTGTGCCCTTTGGTTTCCATTGGGGGTCGATTATTGTTACAATGTCCGCTGGTGCGTGTGAGTACCAGTGCTGTGTGTTTTGGGCTTTCGTGCCCTTGTGGATTGCGCAGATGATTACTGGTCTCGTCCCGTGTGTTAATCATCGTGCACATGTGTTATTTATTCAAGATACTCCTCGCTCTTTTGTTTTGGGTTTCTACCCTGTGTTGTGTTGTGTTTGTTTGGTCTTCGTCCCAGTGCCTTTACATGGCACGGCGTAATTTGGGCTTAATAAAAAAAACATTACGAATTCCTGCGCCTGTCTCCCGATCATTCATACCAACGTGACAGAAATACCTTTTCAATAACCCCAAATCTTGTATTTTGAAGTTGTAGTGCAAAACTGAAAGTAAAAGACACAAAAACGAAACACACACAAACACACTGTTTTGAAATAGAGTACATAGAACATATCTACCGCTTCTTAGACTTGTGTTTAATGAGAATGACAGATCTATGTCACATTTCTATGTGAGTGTGGTAGGGTTGCCCAAAAATATAAAGTACAAAAAGTTACAGTACACACTGCAGTTTTCACTTTAAAAAAAAAGTTTTTCTTCTAGCATTGACTGCTGATGATTACTTTATATAGGGAAAATGTACTTGCTACGACAGTGATATGTGGTTGTCTCACCCAGCTACACTATACAGTATGTACAAAAGTATCTGGACATCCCTTCCAATTGGTAGATTAGGTTATTTCAGCCACACCCGTTGCTGACATTTGTATAATATCGAGCACACAGCCATGCAATCTCCATAGACAAACATTGGCAGTAGAGTGGCCTTACTGAAGAGCTCAGTGACTTTCAAAGTGGCACTGTCATAGTGGACACCTTTCCAGCAAGTCAGTTCGTCAAATTTATGTGATGCCAGAGTTGCCCCGGTCAACTGTAAATGCTGTTATTGTGGAGTGGCAACATCTAGGAGCAACAACGGCTCAGCCGCGAAGTGGTAGATCACACAAGCTCACAGAATGGGACCACTAAGTGTTGAAGTGCTTAGTGCGTAAATATCATCTGTCCTCAGTTGCAACACTCACTACTGAGTTCCAAACTGTCTCTGGAAACAAAGTCAGCACAAGACCTGTTTAGTCAGGAGTTTAATGAAATGGGTTTCCATGGCCAAGCTGCCGCACACAAGCCTAAGATCACCATGCGCAATGCCAAGCGTTGGCTGGAGTGGTGTAAAGTTTGCTGCCATTGGACTCTGGAGCAGTGGAAAGGCGTTCTCTGGAGTGATGAATCATGCTTCACCGTCTGGCAGTCCGACGGACTAATCTAGGTTTGGAGAACGCTACCGGCCCAAATGCATAGTATCAACTGTAAAGTTTGGTGGAGGAGGAACAATGGTCTGGGACAGTTTTTATGGTTCGGTCTAGGACACTTAGTTCCAGTAAAGGACACCTTAACGCTACAGCATACAATGACATTCTAGATTATTCAGTGCTTCCAACGTTGTGGCAACAGTTTGAGGAAGGCCCTTTCCTGTTTCAGCATGACAATGCCCCAGTGCACAAAGTGAGGTCCATACAGAAATTGTTTTTCGAGATCGGTGTGGAAAAACTTGACAAGCCTGCACAGAGCACTGACCGCAACCCCATCAAACACCTTTCTGATGAATTGGAACACCAGCTGCTAGCCAGGCCTAATCGCCCAACATCAGTGCCCAACCTCACTAATAATCTTGTGGCTGACTGGAAGCAAATCCCATATTAATGCCCATGATTTTGGAATGAGATGTTCGACAAGTAGGTGTGCACATACAGTACTTTTGGTCATGTAGTGTATCTTAAGATGATTGAACTAATTGTATGTCTCTCTGGATAAGAGCATCAGCTAAATGACTAAAATGTAAATGTCAAAATGAAGTCACTAGTGACATTAATGTAACACACTGATTTCCACAGTCACACTAATACAAGCAACTACATGAGGGACAGCACATCAGCCAATTATGCACGCTATCCCCCATCTCCCTGTCAATAGTGTTGGAGATTGTGACAAGAATCTGGTGATTACCAGAAGAGACATGCCCGACGTGACTCAGAGAGACTCGAACACACACACGTTACATTTTAGTGGACACTCTTATCCAGAGCCACTTACAGTAGCAATTCGTGTTAAATGCCTTGCTCAAGGGCACATCAACAAATTTGACACATGCATGCATACACACAGAGCTGCACACTTACACACACCAGCGGAGGCTCCTCAGAGGAGGAAGGGGAGGACCAATCTACTCTGTGAATTTCAGATTTTTTTTATTGTGAAACCTGAAAAAATTTGTCCTTTTTAAATAAAACTACCATAAATATATTTATGTCACTAAATAATGGATCAAAACACACTGTTTTGCAATGAAGGTCTACAGTAGCCTCAATAGCACCCTCTAGGGTAGCACCAGGGTGTAGCCAGAGGACAGCTATTTTCCGTGCTCCTCCGCATACATTGACTTCAATACAAAACCTAGGAGGCTCATGGTTCTCACGCCCTTCCGTAGACTTACACAATAATTATGACGACTTCCAGAGGACGTCCTCCAACCTATCAGAGTTCTTACAGTATGAACTGACATGTTGTACATCTGATCAAAGGATCAGAGAATGTACTGAAAGCACAAGCTACAGCTAGCTAGCACTGCAGTTTGGTGAGTAGTTGACTCAAAGGGAGAGAAAGACAATAGTTGAACAGTTTTGAACAAATTAGTTTCTTAAAAAATTTAGGAGAAGCAGAAAAGAGAAAGAGAGAAAGATAGATGGCTATATTTCATTGTTTTGTTGTTGTTTTTTACCTTTCACTTACTTAGCTAATGCAGTTAATTCAGCCAACTCAACAACCTGACTCAAACTGACAGTAATGCTAATTATGTTAGCTAGATGGCTAAGGCTATCCAACACTGCAACTATTCCAAGTCAAGGTAAGCTTTCGGTTTTATAAATGTATTGCCACCGGGGCCCACCAATGTAACTGCTAAACTGCTTGCGGTACACTGTACTTTGTGATTGTACACATGGATTGTGGGTTCACTAATTGTAACATTAATATGATGACAATGATATAGGCTGTGTAGAGGTTATAGTGTGAAGATTTGGCTTGGAGAGGTTTTGCGCATGGTCACAGACAGCTGTTTTGTTGTGCACTGAACTCCACAAGCGAAGAGGAAAGGTGAAAGGACGAGAGTGCGTAGATGCGAGACGGAATTATACAGCAATAATATGGACTTTTACCAAATTGGGCTATCTTCTGTATACCGCCCTACCTTGTCATAACACAGCTGATTGGCTCAAACGTATTTAGAAGGAAAGAAATTCCACAAATTAGCTTTTAACAAGGCACACATTTTACCTGAAACCAATTTCAGGTGACTACCTCATGAAGCTGGTTTAGAGGATGCCAAGAGTGTGCAAAGCTGTCAACAAGGCAAAGGGTGGCTATTTGAAGAATCTCAAATATAAAATATATTTAGATTTGTTTAACACTGTTTTGGTTACTCCATGATTCCATATGTGTTATTTCATAGTTTTGATGTCTTCACTATTATACTACAATGTAGAAAATAGTAAAAATAAAGAAGAAAAAACTTAAATGAATAGGTGTTCTCAAACTTTTGACCGGTAGTGTACGTTGTAAACTTTTATGTGTAGGCTAGGTTGTAGCAACCTCATGATGAGTATAGGGCAAATTCAAGTATGATGTAGTAGCCTAAATCTATTGATGTTACATTGAGCTGGGTGAACGGAATATGAATGACAGTCATCCAATATGCTGTAATAGAAATAAGGCCATGCTCAAAAGTGTTCTTCCTAATCTTAAACGGCACCGACTGCCACTGACACACACACACCACTTAGACATTGAGTTGTACCTCTCAAGTCTTGACTAATTTGAAATCATTTGATAAATAGATTGCATCACTTGGAACTGATTTGTTCAACATTATTTTCCCAGCCTGTTGATACTGAAGTCAACACATACTTACATCTCTGTTGAACAACTATTACTGTTCAGTCAATACAGTCTAAGTGATCCATTCAGCCGTAATTGGACAGCAATGGATTATAGTTAATGATTTCCCCATTAACCAGGACTGGTTAATACTTAATACAGAGGTGATCCCTACACAAATGGTTTCCTAAAGTCATCAGGACGTTGTGTCATGGTCCTGTGGGGGTTTTGCCTAGTCACTGGTTAGTTCCCGGGATTTGTCCCCAAGGACGATTCTAGGATGTTCTTGGCAAATTGTGTCATAGTCCTGTGGAGGTTCAGTCTAGTTCCCAGTTTTTACGGCGACATCCCCAAGGATGTTTATAGGCCTCTTTTAAATGCTCTATCATTGTCCCCTGGGGGTTTTCATTTAGTTCCCGGCTTGGGAACATTCTACCCAGGGCATGCGCACACGAGTTTCCTTACACAGTATCCATTGTTACTGTTACCAAGCAGATCAAGGCCCTGATTGGTGAACCACGGATCCATTCACAGCTCTTTGTCTGTTGGCAATACAAACAGTGTGTTTTCAACATACATATTTGACATAGATAATTAAATGATTTATACAGTCATTATTATTCAGCATGTCCTCACTTGGGATTTGAACTCACAACATCTTGGTTCACAGCATTCCAATCTGCCTGCTATCTGTGTCAATGACTGATTTCACCTGTTTTCCTACACTTCAATGTAAATCTCACTATTATATTTATCATAGTGATTCAGGAGTAACATTAAAACAGAATAATATGCCCCACCAACATTAGACAACTACACAAAAAAAATAATTCTGAAATAAGTAAATCAAATAAATAATGATAAAATAGTCAGAATAACTGATAACTAGAATAGATGTGCAGATGGTACTCTTTAGCTAAGTGGGAGATGTATTACAGGTAATGAATGTGTAGGGCAGGGATCATCAACTACATAACGCTGCGGGACAATTCTTTCTTGAGTGGATGGTCGGTGGGCCGGAATCCAATCACAAATCATTTGAAGACTGCAAATTGACCGCAAAGCTAAAACAGATATAATTAGTGACTGAAACATAATCATGTCAAACCATGCTTACATTTGTATATGATCACGTGTCTCTCTCTCTCTCTATTATGTGTGGGAATGCTTGGACCAGATTTACAAAATTAAAATCACTTGGAACTAATTTCCTAATGTTTTTAGTCTTTTAAGTCCAACAATAAAAAAAAAAAAAATTCTGTACATTGTAGAATAATAGTGAAGACATAAGAACTATGAAATAACACATATGGAATCATGTAGTAACCAAAAAAGTGTTAAACAAATCAAAATAAATGTTATATTTCAGATTCTTCAAATAGCCACCTTTTGCCTTGATGACAGCTTTGCACATTCTTGGCATTCTCTCAACCAGCTTCATGAGGTAATCTCCAGGAATGCATTTCAATTAACAGGTGTGCCTTGTTAAAAGTTAATTTGTGGATTTTTCTTCCTTAATGCGTTTGAACCAATCAGTTGTGTTGTGACAAGGTAGGGGGGTATACAGAATATAGCCCTATTTGGTAAAAGACCAAGTCCATATTATGGCAAGAACAGCTCAAATAAGCAAAGAGAAATGACAGTCCATCATTACTTTAAGACATGAAGGTCAGTCAATCTGGAAAATGTCAAGAACTTTGAAAGTTTCTTCAAGTGCAGTCACAAAAACCATCAAGTGCTATGACTAAACTGGCTCTCATGAGGACCGCCACAAGAATGGAAGACCCAGAGTTTCCTCTGCTGCAGAGGATAAGTTCATTAGCGTTACCAGCCTCAGAAATTGTAGCCCAAATAGAGTTCAAGTAGTTCAAGTAACAGAGTTCAAGTAACAGACACATCTCTGAACATCAACTGAACATCAACTGTTTAGAGTCTGCTTGAATCAGGCCTTCATGGTCAAATTGCTGCAAACAAAACACTACTAAAGGACACCAATAAGAAGAAGAGACTTGTTTGGGTCAAGAAACACAAGCAATGGACATTAGACCGGTGGAAATCCTTTGTCCTGATAATTCCAAATTTGAGATTTTGCTTCCATCCGCCGTGTCTTTGTGAGATGCAGAGTAGGTGAATGGATGATCTCCACATGTGTGGTTCCCACCGTGAAGCATGGAGGAGGTGTGATGGTGTGGGGGTGCCTTGCTGGTGACACTGCCAGTGATTTATTTAGAATTCAAGGCACACTTAAGGCACACAGCATTCTGCAGCAATATGCCATCCTGTCTGGTTTGCGTCTAGTGGGACTAAGTGTTTTTCAACAGGACAATGACCCAACACACTATGTAAGGGCTATTTTACCAAGAAGGAGAGTGATGGAGTGCTGCATCAGATGACCTGGCCTCCACAATCACCCGACCTCAACGCAATTGAGATGGTTTGGGATGAGTTGGACCGCAGAGTGAAGGAAAAGTAGCCAACTAGTGCTCAGCATATGTGGAAACTCCTTAAAGACGTTAAAGGCATTCCTTGTGAAGCTGGTTGAGAAAATGCCAAGAGTGTGCAAAGCCGTCATCAAGGAAAAGGGTGGCTAATTTAGATTTTTTAAACACTTTTTTGGATACTATATGATTCCATATGTGTAATTTAATAGTTTTGATGTTTTCACTATTATTCTACAATGTAGAAAATAGTAAAAAATAGTAGGTGTGTCCAAACTTTTGACTGGTACTGTATGTTATTGTTTATTTATTTATTTATTTTTTGCTCAGAAAACTTGGGGGCCCAAATAAAACCACCCGCGGGTCGAACTTGGCCGCCAGTTGGGTTGCTGTGCTGTATGGGACTTCTGAGAATGTTTCAGACTGTGTGGCATAGCAGAAAGATCCGCCTGATGCAAATTATGAGTTCAAATCCCAGGTTGAAAATGTTGGAAAGTCAGTACTAAGTAATCATGTAAAATGTAATCATATTGATCAAAGATTTTTGAACTATTTTAGCTTAACAAGTACCACTTACCTTAAAACACCCACACCATTTCATTAGTTTACTTATAGTAGGTTGGGACACCTGGGACCATCATGTGAGTCCTGACTTCCAGGGGACCATGAGACAACATCCCAAGCATGCCCTAAAAACATCCTCGGGGATGTCCCCAAAACAAACCCGGGAACTAGACAAAACCTCCAGGGGAACATGACACAACATCCTGACCACTTTAGGTGACTATTTTGTCACCTAAAGTGACTAGTAAAATGAAAGACCTGAGAATGGCCTAAAAAGGTCCTGACATGGTCCTGACAAGGTCCTAAGCGATGTCCTGGTAACGTATAGGGAATTATACAAAGATCCCCAGAGTAAGTTCCCTTGGGACCATCATGCGACGTCCCCTTGACCATATTGAAACGTCCCCTTGTGGTCATTGAATGTCCCATGGATAACGTCTTGTCAGAACCAAATAGAAACTTTTTCATAACATTTCCCTAATGGATATCAAAATACCTTATTGCAACGTTATAATGCGACCAAACCGGGACCTGTACTGAACATCCTCTTATGGTCCCGAGGTTAACGTCATGTTTTAATGTTCTCCGAATGTCAGCGGGATAACGTCTTCCCGAAACCGTTTAAGGGACATAATGGGAATGTCGCCAAATGTCGTTAGGAGATCCCCTGTTTGCTGGGTAGTTATACACAATACACACCATTCATCTTACTATTATAATCCCTATTGTATACTGCTGCTATATCTGTACTGTACAGTACTATATACACTTTGGATACACATTCAAATATTCCCTCATGTAGAATTAAAGATAACAGGGGTTGTTGAGTAGGAAGAAAGGCTTCAGATAGTTTTGTCATATTATTATTGATGACAATCAGTAAGCCTAGCTCTCCTGAATCCCTCTTTCTGTTCTGACCAGACCTTTCTCTGACACTGTCTCTGCATCAAAAAACCTATTCATCGCAATGAGTTTCAGAGTGCAGTATAATTGACCCTTATCAAGGGTTATTAGATAAAAATGCGTAATACCTCCCATCTACTTGTACGCACACACACACACACACACACACACACACACACACACACACACACACACACACACACACACACACACACACACACACACACACACACACACACACACACACACACACACACACACACACACACACACACACACACACACACACATATACTCTTATCATGTATGTTGTTGGTTCAAAAGAATTGTTCAGGGATCTGACTAAGACATATTAGGTAATTGGAAAATAAATGCAATTCCAATGGCTCACAAGATACACTGTGGCTATTTCAGACATACCTGTTGCTGTCAGGTGTATAAAATCGAGCACACAGCCATGCAATTTCCATAGACAAACATTGGCAGTAGAACACTCACTATCGAGATCCAAACTGCCTCTGGAATCAACGTCAGCACAAGAACTGTTCGTTGCGAGCTTCATGAAATGGATTTCCATGGCCAAGCAGCAGCACACAAGCCTAAGATCACCATGCGCAAGGCCAAGCGTCGGCTGAAGTGGTGTAAAGCCTGTCGCCATTGGACTCTGGAGCAGTGGAAACGCGTCCATCTGACAGTCCGAGGGACGAATCTGGGTTTGACGGATGCCAGGAGAACGCTACCTGCCCCAATGCATAGGGCCAACGGTAAAGTTTGGTGGAGGAGGAATAATGGTCTGGGGCTGTTTTTCATGTTTCGGGCTAGGCCCCTTAGTTCCAGTGAAAATAAATCTTAATGCTTCAGCATACAATGACATTCTAGATGATTCTGTGCTTCCAACTTTGTGGCAACAGTTTGGGGAAGGCACCTCACCTGTCTCAGCATGACAATGCCCCTGTGCACAAAGCGAGGTCCATACAGAAATGGTTTGTCGAGATCGGTGTGGTAGAACTTGACAAGCCTGCACAGAGCCCTAACCTCAACCCCATCGAACACCTTTAAGATGAATTGGAACGTTGACTGCGAGCCAGGCCTAATCACCCAACATCAGTCCCCGACCTCACTAATGCTCTTGTGGCTGAATGGAAGCAAGTCCCTGCAGCAATGTTCCAACATCTTGTGGAGAGCCTTCCCAGAAGAGTGGAGGCTGTTATGACAGCAAAGGGGGGCCAACTCCATATTAATGCCCATGATTTTGGAATGAGATGTTTGACGAGCAGGAGTCAACATAACTTTGGTCATGCGGTGTAATGGTTTTGTAACAACAGTGGTGTAAAGTAAATAGTTAAATAGTTTTTTCTGTACTTTACTTCACTATTTATATTTTTTGACAACTTATACTTTTACTTCACTACATTCCCAAAGAAAATCCTGTACTTTTTACTCCATACATTTTCCCTGACACCCAGAAGCTCTCGTTACATTTGTATTGCTTAACAGGACAGAAAATAGTAAAAATCATATAATTGTCAAGAGAACATCCCTGGTCATCCCTACTGCCTCTGTCGGACTCACTAAACACACATGCTTTGTTTGTAAATTATGTCTGAGCGTTGGAGTGTGCCCCTGGCTATCCATAAATGCATTTTTTTTTTAAATTGTGCCATGTGGTTTGCTTAATATAAAGAATTTGAAATTATGTATATGTTTTATTTTGATAGTTTAGTATCAAGTTTTCATTAGCATGCTGTTTGTACTGTTTTCCCTCCTCTCCTCTCTTCTCATTCCTTTTACCTCCCTTCTCATCTTGCTCTCATCTTCTTTTATCCCTCTCCTCATCCCTCTCTCCTCTCCTCATCCCTCTCTCCTCTCCTCATCCCTCTCTCCTCTCTTCACCACTCATCTACTTTACTCTCCTGAAAATGGGTGCTAGTTCCATAAGTAAGTTAAAAAAAACAGTATGTGAGCGCTTTCCTTTTCTTTGACTGTAATGTCGCATGTTGCATCCTCTTGGAGCCAGTGGCTCATTCACACCAGTAGGAATAGCCACCTGACAACTCCTTGGAGAGAATTGACAAATCTTGACGTCTTGGAATGACTCATCTTGGGCTCGATTCCATCCATATCGCCAAAGTTCAGTGCTAGAGCGTGATTTAAATTTAAAGGTAATGTTCCCACATTCACGGAGACTGCAGCCCTGTAGGGGCATGAATATTAAGCCCGAGGCCTACCCATACCCGCAACGTTCAGGCCATACCCTACCCAGGCCTGGTTGCTTCTGGACCCGAAATCAGAAAAAACATTTTTTAGTATACATTAGCTGCTCATCTCTGTCTGTCCTCGCTCCCTGTGCTGCTCATGCTGCATGCAATCTGCTGCTAGTCTGCGTATTTTTATTTTACATAGCAACGGCTACACCTTGGGCTGTTCACGAGACATGACAGAGAGCAGTTAGCAGGTAGCTAGCTACTTTTATTCACTCTAAACTCAGACAAAAATCCAGGAAAGTTACTATTTCTGTGAAATAATCTCACCTGTCGACTCAGGCAATGTTCTGGTCTTATATTTGACTAGGTTGAAGCATTTCTGACACCATGTCATGATCTTAGTCAGATATGACTTGACTGCGCAGCAGAGCACAAGCAAATGGCTCAGCTTCAAAATGTTAGAGATCAATTTAGTAATACCCAAAACCTATTTATATTGATGAAAAAAACTGTCCCTACCCGGCCCTAACCTGATGTATATTGTCGGGGCCCGTCGGGCCCGTCGGGCTTGGTTCAGGTAACAGAGCTCTAATTCACGGTAAGCAGAAAATACCTTTACATTTCAAGCCCGCTACAGCCCTTTACATTTCAAGCCCGCTACAGCCCTTTACATTTCAAGCGCGCTACAGTCCTTTACATTTCAAGCGTGCTACAGCCCTTTACATTTCAAGCCCGCTACAGCCCTTTACATTTCAAGCCCGCTACAGCCCTTTACATTTCAAGCCCGCTACAGCCCTTTACATTTCAAGCGTGCTACAGCCCTTTACATTTCAAGCCCGCTACAGCCCTTTACATTTCAAGCCCGCTACAGCCCTTTACATTTCAAGCGCGCTACAGCCCTTTACATTTCAAGCGTGCTACAGCCCTTTACATTTCAAGCCCGCTACAGCCCTTTACATTTCAAGCCCGCTACAGCCCTTTACATTTCAAGCCCGCTACAGCCCTTTACATTTCAAGCCCGCTACAGCCCTTTACATTTCAAGCCCGCTACAGCCCTTTACATTTCAAGCCCGCTACAGCCCTTTACATTTCAAGCCCGCTACAGCCCTTTACATTTCAAGCGTGCTACAGCCCTTTACATTTCAAGCCCGCTACAGCCCTTTACACTTCAAGCCCGCTACAGCCCTTTACATTTCAAGCACGCTACAGCCCTTTACATTTCAAGCGCGCTACAGTCCTTTACATTTCAAGTGTGCTACAGCCCTTTACATTTCAAGCCCGCTACAGCCCTTTACATTTCAAGCCCGCTACAGCCCTTTACATTTCAAGCCCGCTACAGCCCTTTACATTTCAAGCGTGCTACAGCCCTTTACATTTCAAGCCCGCTACAGCCCTTTACATTTCAAGCCCGCTACAGCCCTTTACATTTCAAGCGTGCTACAGCCCTTTACATTTCAAGCGTGCTACAGCCCTTTACATTTCAAGCCCGCTACAGTCCTTTACATTTCAAGCCCGCTACAGCCCTTTACATGTCAAGCCCGCTACAGCCCTTTACATTTCAAGCCCGCTACAGCCCTTTACATTTCAAGCCCGCTACAGCCCTTTACATTTCAAGCCCGCTACAGCCCTTTACATTTCAAGCGCGCTACAGCCCTTTACATTTCAAGCCCGCTACAGCCCTTTACATTTCAAGCCCGCTACAGCCCTTTACATTTCAAGCCCGCTACAGCCCTTTACATTTCAAGCCCGCTACAGCCCTTTACATTTCAAGCCCGCTACAGCCCTTTACATTTCAAGCCCGCTACAGCCCTTTACATTTCAAGGTATTTTCCGATCAAGATTGAATCAAGCCCCTTAACCGCTTCACCCTCTCATGACTTGTGACTGTACTGGGATTCCATATAGCAGAGGCAGTTTGGTGTCTTGCCTGATGAGTATCCTTGCTTGAGACATAAAGACTTGTGTTAGCTTCTTAATGCCTGGGCTTTAGTTCAAAGGGCAAACTCGGACTAGGAGTTGTGAGCACCACCCAGATTCGATACCTGGCCAGTCATACAAGCAAACTATTCAGACTATCTTTTCAGAAGCCTGAGGAGATAACACCTGTCTCCAGATCACCATGTGAACATAGAATGCCAAACCACCCCCTCCAACTCACTAGCATACAGACAGACAGACAGACTGCCTGAGGAGCATCAACACCATGCAGGACATCAAACTGTCTAATTAGTCTTCCTTATTCAACTTCACACTGGAGATTCAGTGACAGAGAAATGACTGTAAATGTTCAAACTGAATTAATTCTGTCAGAAACCTCACTTTTCCCATCAATACTGTCAAAGGATAATTATGCACACATAAATTATGTGTGTAATTGCTGGCATAGTTACGATGAAGCAGCTACAAACACTTGATCTGAGGATCAGGGACCTGTGTGTGTGTTCACATGTGTGGTCATGGATGTGCACTTAACAGGTCACGCATTTACGCACTTACGTATGCAAACTCACATGACACGACTAGACAATTAGCAGTAGGAATACCCGCATGGGTTCAAACCCTGGTTGATCTATGTGCCACAAGCCCGTGCTAGCCCTCTGAGCTAAAGCCTCTGAATTAACTAGGGGAGCCAACAAACGTTCCCCAAACCATCTCTGTTATATTAATACATGTTGTTTGCTTGTTAGAACGTTGTCCTCTAACCAGTTTCTGCCAAATTATTATGTTTTCTCACAGGAAGTGTTGTTATCTCACAAAGATGAATAAATAACGTGCGCGTGTGTGTGTGTGTGTGTGTGTGTGTGTGTGTGTGTGTATGTGTGTGTGTGTGTGTGTGTGTGTATGTGTAAAGGTGATGCTACAGAGACAGATGTATTAATACCTCTGTGAATAATTGATTGTGTTTACACGGAACTGGAGGCGCTGTCTATAATCTGTTATTTACATGCCCTCTGCAAGAGTTTCTCTCTCTTTCTCCCTTTCTCCATTTCATTCTGTTTCTGTCCCCCTCTCACTCTGTCACTCTGCCTTTTTCTTCCTCTCCCGTTCCCTCTCCTTCTCTCTTTCTCTCTCTCAAATGTGTTTACATCGATAGAGGTATGAGGAATGGTTGAGATGTTTCAGCTCTAGGGGTGTTTCTATAGCGGTGGAAGGTTTCTATTGTTAAAATAAAATGAATCTCATAAAAAATCTCTCTATGACATAGCAAAATGCATTGTGGGTCGTACATTCTGAGTGCCTTTTATGTCCTTCATTACATACTGTATATCTATGTTCTAGAACAAAGTTCTAGGCCAGCATCCCAGAGTCGCCTCTTCACTGTTGACGTTGAGACTGTGTTTTTCGGATACTATTTAATGACGCTGCCAGTAGAGGACTTGTGAGGTGCCTGTTTCTCAAACTAGACACTCTAATGTACTTGTCCTCTTTCTCAGTTGTGCACCGGGGCCTCCCACTACTCTTTCTATTCTGGTTAGAGACCGGTTGCGCTGTTCTGTGAAGGGATTTGTACACAGCATTGTACAATATCTTCAGTTTCTTCGCAATTTCTCGCATGGAATAGCCTTCATTTCTCAGAACAAGAATAGACTGACGAGTTTCAGAAGAAAGGTATTTGTTTCTGGCCATTTTGAGCCTGTAATCGAACCGACAAATGCTGATGCTCCAGATACTCAACTAGTCTAAATAAAGCCAGTTTTATTGCTTCTTTAATCAGCACAACAGTTTTCAGCTGTGCTATCATAATTGCAAAAGGGTTTTCTAATGATCAAGTAATCTTTTAAAATGATAAATTTGGATTAGCTAACACAACTTGCCATTGAAACACAGGAGTGAAGGTTGCTGATAATGGGCCTGTGTACGCCTATGTAGATATTCCATAAAAAATGGCTGTTTCCACATTTCTAAGTGACCCCAAACATTTGAACGGTAGTGTAATTTCTGAAGATTTGTACTTATTTAAAGGGGCAATCTGCAGTTGCTGTTGCTACATACAGTTTGGGATTTATACATTTATGATAAGTACCTATTGATTCTTGAAGAAAATTACTTAGAAATGCCGCATGAGCTTAGATCAATTGTCGTACCACATCAGAACCCAAAATATCAGTTTGTTTTACTCCAATGTTTGTAAACAATGTAAATGTAAACAAACACTGCATAGCCTCAAAACATGGTTCAAACTATATTTTGGTCAGTCATTGCATCCATACAGTAGCTCTGTCTATGAATTTGAGAGTGGGAACATTTCTTCAGCCCCATCCATCAGCTTTTTATCGAAACAGTGTTGGGGAGTCCACTTTGTTAGAGTTACAAATGCTGATTGCTGCTTTAAAGCGGTTTGTGATGAAAATGTTTCCCTTAGGTCTAAGGTCAACCCTGTAATGTGAACTGTTTTAATAATTCCTTTTCTTTGTACATATTTTTATGGAAAGAAACACTGAACATCTAATAGTCACATCAGAGTTAAAGCAGGTGAGCTGGTTCCACTCTTTTTGGCTACTTTCTAGTGTTTTGTGATGGGAAATTGAGCGTGTCGAGCATCAGACATCAACCCTGTTACCCATAGATAGGCAGGCTAGAAATGAAACATTCCCAGGCTTTCATTTGTCCCTCCCTGTTGTGCACAACACTCTTCAATTCCCCCTGTCGCCTGGGGAGTTAGCACTGATTAAAGATGAAAACTTAAACCCTTTAACTGTCACTGGCATTTTTTCTTGAGATGGGAAAATATGTTCGTTATAAAGTTGAACATGTGCTCTTAATGACAATATTTTTTTTTTTCAATTTAAAGTTTTATTAAGTTTTCTTGTTTTTCATTCAACCAACAAAACACATTCCACATTCACAGATGTGACAGGCTTTAAAAAATAATAATACTTTTGAAAAAATAAAAATACAATTAAAATGAATGATAAAGTCAAATAAAAGCATTTATTTTTCTTAATCTATATATTTTATGACAGTATTTTAAAATGAGGTTAAATAAATATATATATATTTTTACAAATTGACATGACCCAAAAGGTACTCTATTCATAAAATGACACCTCTTTCAGTAGGTTTATTTAAGTACTGGATCACATTGGTTTCAGTTGTGTGCTGTCCTTACAAGTTGTGTGCTGTCCTTACAATTTGTGTGCTGTCCTTACAAGTTGTGTGCTGTCCTTACAAGTTATGTGCTGTCCTTACAAGTTATGTGCTGTCCTTACAAGTTATGTGCTGTCCTTACAAGTTGTGTACTGTCCTTACAAGTTATGTGCTGTCCTTACAAGTTATGTGCTGTCCTTACAGGTTGTGTGCTGTCCTTACAAGTTATGTGCTGTCCTTACAAGTTGTGTGCTGTCCTTACAAGTTGCGTGCTGTCCTTACAAGTAGTGTGCTGTCCTTACAAGTTGTGTGCTGTCCTTACAAGTAGTGTGCTGTCCTTACAAGTTGTGTGCTGTCCTTACAAGTTATGTGCTGTCCTTACAGGTTATGTGCTGTCCTTACAAGTTGTGTGCTAGCCTTACAAGTTATGTGCTGTTCTCACATTTGCAAAAACATTTCAGACAAAACACACACACCAAGCTCACACACACACACACACACACACACACACACACACACACACACACACACACACACACACACACACACACACACACACACACACACACACATCAGACTATCCTGCCATAAAAAATGATAAAGATCGACACTGCTATGGATCCAATCCCACACACCCACACACAACCACACACACACAAACACAACCACGTTATGATACAAACAAACAAACAAACAAACACACACACACACACACACAAGCACGGAACTATGCTATTACACAAACACATACCCATGTTAACACACACAACTCCTACGCCACCCACAGGAGGGATAATCAATTCAAATTGGAACAGGCTTTGGAACAGAGCGAGAGAGATTGGAACAGAGAGAGAGAGAGAGAGAGGGAGAGCGAGAGAGAGAGAGAGAGAGTGTGTGTCTTTAGCAAATGAGCAAGAGGGATAGTTTAGAAATATGAGAAAAAGAGAAGGAGGAAGTATAAGAGAAAGACTCTCAGTCCACATGCTGACAAGCTTAATCTGTGGTAATGGTATCATAATATAAGATTCAGGGACATTTAACAATGGCTTGAAAGTTTCCTTGGAGCTGGAGGAGACCAGTGAAACTAAGCACACACAAGTGAAGACTTTCTCTCTGTGACAGCGTTGTAAACCCTCTCATAGATCGCTAGAACGTTGTTCCCTTAACAAGGATATTAACCGGAGACAGCTGATCAATGCCTAATGATTGATCAGGTCACCACGGTGATCAATGAGTCTCTTTAATCCCTCTTATTCCCATCCAATCAACTGAGAGAGAGAGATAAATGGAGGATGGTGGGGGAGAGAGAGAAAGGAGAGGGGAGATAAAGAAGAAGTCGAACGTTTACATAGACTTAGGTTGGAGTCATTAAAACTCGTTTTTCAACCACTCCACAAATTTCTTGTTAACAAACGATAGTTTTGGCAAGTCGGTTAGGACATCTACTTTGTGCATGACACAATAATTTTTCCAACAATTGTTTACAGACAGATTATTTCACTTATAATTCACTGCATCCCAATTCCAGTGGATCAGAAGTTTATATACACTAAGTTGACTGTGCCTTTAAACAGCTTGGAAAATTAAAAAATATATATATGTCATGGCTTTAGAAGCTTCTGATAGGCTAATTGACATCATTTGAGTCAATTGGAGGTGTACCTGTGGATGTATTTCAAGACCTACCTTCCAACTCACTGCCTTTTTGCTTGACATCATGGGAAAATCAAAAGAAATCACCTCAGAAAAAATATTGTAGACCCCCACAAGTCTGGTTCATCCTTGGGAGCAATTTCCAAACGCCTAAAGGTACCACGTTCATCTGTACAAACAGTAGTACGCAAGTATAAACACCATGGGACCACGCAGCCGTCATACCGCTCAGGAAGGAGACGCATTCTGTCTCCTAGAGATGATCGTACATTGGTGAGAAATGTGCAAATCAATCCCAGAACAACACCAAAGGACCTTGTGAAGATGCTGGAGGAAACAGGTACCGAAGTATCTATAACCACAGTAAAACAAGTGCTAAATCGACTAAACCTGAAAGGCCGCTCAGGAAGAAAGAAACCACTGGTCCAAAACCGTTTGCAACTGCACATGGGGACGGTTTGTAACTGCACATGGGGACGGTTTATAACTGTACATGGGGACGGTTTGTAACTGCACATGGGGACGGTTTGTAACTGCACATGGGGACGGTTTGTAACTGCACATGGGGACGGTTTGTAACTGCACATGGGGACGGTTCGCAACTGCACATGGGGACGGTTTGTAACTGCACATGGGGACGGTTTGTAACTGCACATGGGGACGGTTTGTAACTGCACATGGGGACGGTTTGCAACTGCACATGGGGACGGTTCGTAACTGCACATGGGGACGGTTTGCAACTGCACATGGGGACGGTTTGTAACTGCACATGGGGACGGTTTGTAACTGCACATGGGGACGGTTTGTAACTGCACATGGGGACGGTTTGTAACTGCACATGGGGATGGTTTGTAACTGCACATGGGGACGGTTTGCAACTGCACATGGGGACGGTTAGCAACTGCACATGGGGACAAAGATCGTACATTTAGGAGAAATGTACTCTGGTCTGATGAAACAAAAATAGAACTATTTGGCCATAATGACCATTGTTATGTTTGGAGGACAAAGGGGGAGGCTTGCAAGCCGAAGAACACCATCCCACTGTGAAGCACAGGGGTGGCAGCATCATGTTGTGGGGGTGCTTGCTGCAGGAGGGACTGGTGCACTTCACAAAATAGATGGCATCACGAGGCAAGAAAATGATGTGGATATATTGAAGCAACATCTCAAGACATCAGTCAGGAAGTTAAAGCTTGGTCGCAAATGGGTCTTCCAAATGGACAATGACCCCAAGCATACTTCCAAAGTTGTGTCATAATGGTTTTAGGACAACAAAGTCAAGGTATTGGAGTGGCCATCACAATGCCCAGACCTCAATCCTATAGAAAATGTGTATTTTATACTGATAACAAGTTCAAACAGGTGCCATTAATACAGGTAACGAGTGGAGGACAGAGGAGCCTCTTAAAGAAGAAGTTACAGGTCTGTGAGAGCCAGAAATCTTGCTTGTTTGTAGGTGACCAAATTCTTATTTTCCACCACAATTTGCAAATAAATTTAGGGATTTTTTTTCTCATTTTGTCTGTCATGGTTGAAGTGTACCTATGATGCAAATTAAAGGCCTCTCCCATCTTTTTAAGTGGGAGAACTTGCACAATTGGTGGCTGACTAAATACTTTTTTGCCCCGCTGTAGGTAATGCCCCCTAGAGGACCTAATGGGCATAACCAAGCTCTCACACGCTGAGAAAACCCACTGACACACACACTGACTCATCATTGAGGTAAAAGCTGACACAAAACTAAGCACACACACACACACACACACACACACACACACACACACACACACACACACACACACACACAGACTGGGTGGAGAGCTGGGGTGTATATAAGGGGTGCCTCTCTCTCTGAGCGGAGAAGTCCCTTCATCCCTCTCTCAAACACTCCTCCAACACAAGGACTCTCTTTCCTCAAGGTAAGAACAGCACTTCTTCCTTCCTTTTCTCTCTCGCTCTGTGAGTGATTTTCTATATTTCTCTACCTTTATTCAGTTAATTGAGAACAAATTAATTACCAAATTGGATGTAGTTGTTCTTGAGTCAGGAATAAGTACAAGATCTCTGGAGAACAATATTTTAACTGAATTATTTTTTCATTAATCCAATTGCTATATTTTCTTGTTAGGTTGTGTTTGATCAAGTAGATAAATGATGTAGCGTGGACTGCTGTGTGTGTAATGAGTGATATGGTGAAGTGTATGTAAATGATCGGTTGAAGTGTTGCAGCTGAAGTGTAGGTTTAGTGATGGGAACAGCTGACAGTGACCTCACTGGTCTCCCATAGACCACTTTACAGACTGTCAACATTTATCAGTCATTCAGATTGACAATTACTGTGCCACACATTTGTGTCATTTTATCTTTTAGCGATCACTTTAGTCTACGTCCTATTATATTCTCTTATATTCTATTGTAGCATATTTTATTTGGACTAATAATCTGGACAAGAAGTTCAGTCATTCAGTTATTTTCTGATTTAATGAGTGAAGAGATCTCTGAGGGGAGGGAAGAAACAGATCAGGAGTGAAAGAGAAGGAAAAGGTTTTCCTAAGTCTCTCCAGACCATTTCAGTAACCTCATCACATCACTAATGCCTCTTTGGGATGAACAAGTCAAGACTTCCAGTAAATGAGTGAAGGGGTGTCTTGCTTTTCACCGACAGACAAAAGAAGTAGTTTAACCATTCACACCTTTATGTCACATTCCTCTCCTCCCACTCCTCTCACCGCTACCCCTCTTCCCCTCTACCCCTCTTCCCCTCTTCCCCTTTACCCCTCTTCCCCTCTTCCCCTCTTCCCCTCTACCCCTCTTCCCCTCTACCCCTCTACCCCTCTTCCCCTCTTCCCCTCTACCCCTCTTCCCCTCTTCCCCTCTTCCCCTCTACCCCTCTACCCCTCTTCCCCTCTACCCCTCTACCCCTCTTCCCCTCTACCCCTCTTCCCCTCTACCCCTCTTCCCCAGATGACGGCGGGGTTGTGTGTGTGTGTTCTGTTGGTGGTCCTGTCCACTAGCTGTTTGGGACGACCCCAGTCCTCTCCCCCCCTCCAAGAGGGCGACCCTGCCATGCCCCCTTCCTCTGAAGGTAAGAACAGGGAGATCACACCTGGGTGTCAAATACATTTCAATCTAATACGTTCAAATGCTTTAGCTGAGCTTGATTTATCTTTCCTGGTACAATGGAACTGATGGATACGTTTTGTTCAAACTGGTGTCCTGATGATATGATGAATGTTTATGCTTTTTACGACAATCCTTGGGCTCTAGAAAGACGCACTAGCAATAACAGATTATAATCAATCAATTATTATCATAATATTTTTACCTATGTCATTGAATTGCACCAACCAACCCAAGACAGTAGACAAAAGCTAACAAGGTGTTTCGTACTCCCTTTGATAGCACGTCTTGAAGCCTACGCCCACTTCCTCTCCAAGCCACGCCTCAGACAGACACGCTCCGCCCCTTTGGACAATACCGTCCCATATACGGCAGAAGAAGACGGAGACTCCAGAGCCAACCTCAGTGAATTGTTGGCTAGACTCATCTCTTCACGGAAGGGTGAGTGAGTGAGTGAGTGAGTGAGTGAGTGAGTGAGTGAGTGAGTGAGTGAGTGAGTGAGTGAGTGAGTGAGTGAGTGAGTGTATTGTGTGTGTGTGTGTGTGTGTGTGTGCGTGCGTGCGTGCGTGTGTGCGTGTAAGAGACAGAGAGAGAGATTGAGAGAGAAAAAGAAAGAGAGAGACATGCAGGAGAGAGAGGCTTGAGGGTGAGTGGAAAGAGAGAGATGAGGGAGAGAGAAGAGAGAGAATGAGAGAAAGGTATGAGGGAGAGAGGGAAGAAAGAGAATGAGAGAAAGGTATGAGGGAGAGAGGGAAGAAAGAGAATGAGAGAAAGGCATGAGGGAGAGAGGGAAGAAAGAGAATGAGAGAAAGGTATGAGGGAGAGAGGGAAGAAAGAGAATGAGAGAAAGGTATTAGGGAGAGAGAGAAGAGATAGAATGAGAGAAAGGTATGAGGGAGAGAGGGAAGAAAGAGAATGAGAGAAAGGTATGAGGGAGAGAGGGAAGAAAGAAAATGAGAGAAAGGTATTAGGGAGAGAGAGAAGAGAGAGAATGAGAGAAAGGTATGAGGGAGAAAGAGAAGAGAGAGAATGAGAGAAAGGTATGAGGGAGAGAGGGAAGAGAGAGAATGAGAGAAAGGTATGAGGGAGAGAGGGAAGAAAGAGAATGAGAGAAAGGTATGAGGGAGAGAGAGAAGAGAGAGAATGAGAGAAAGGTATGAGGGAGAGAGGGAAGAGAGAGAATGAGAGAAAGGTATGAGGGAGAGAGGGAAGAGAGAGAATGAGAGAAAGGTATGAGGGAGAGAGGGAAGAGACAGAATGAGAGAAAGGTATGAGGGAGAGAGGGACGAAAGAGAATGAGAGAAAGGTATGAGGGAGAGAGAGAAGAGAGAAGATGAATAAAGCTCACATTGTTCTCTTCAAGTAATTTTTAAAGTCCATTTAGGACCTCTCCCTCTCTCTTTCACTCTGACCTCTATTACAGTGAGAGTGTTGTTTGGTCTAAATGGCTGGTGGTTTAGAAAAGCTTTGGTGGTTTGTACATGTAAGTTTGTGAGTGTGTATATCTTTCCGGTCTTTGGCTTTCGTTCCATCTCCTTGTCTCTGCTTTGTCAGTGACAGGATCTATAAAGACACTTGTTCTGTGACAGGATCAGAGAAGATCTCAGTCAGGGCTTTTATACTGCTGACAACAGCTGTAGAGATATTCTGTCTGAGCTTGAGATATTCTGTCTGAGTGATGTTATACACACGCACACACATACACAGACACACACACACACACCTCCATTCAGAAGATAACAGACAGAGAACAGCATGGTGAAGACATGTGGACAGATAGCACCATTGGGCTACTGAAGACAGTCTATCTAATGAGTTAGTATTAGACGTATTCTGTAAGAGGTGTTGTTATACTCAAGCAGTTGAAAATGTAAGTGCCCACTTCAACAACTGTTTTTGATAAAGTTCACAAAACAATCTGAATTCACTACTTCCGTCTGAGAGAAATATATAATTGCTGAGTTCACGTGTTAAACTCATTGGTTAAAAATTTGTTAAGGATCTGCCCCGTTTTTTTTCAATTTTCGCCTAAAATGACATACCCAAATCTAACTGCCTGTAGCTCAGGCCCTGAAGCAAGGATATACATATTATTGGTACCATTTGAAAGGAAACACTTTGAAGTTTGTGGAAATGTGAAAGGAATGTAGGAGAATATAACACATTAGATCTGGTAAAAGATAATACAAAGAAAAAAACAACCGTTTAAAAAAAAAGAAGTTTTGTACCATCATCTTTGAAATGCAAGAGAAAGGCCATAATGAATTATTCCAGCCCAGGTGCAATATAGATTTTGGCCACTACATGGCAGCAGTGTATGTGCAAAGTTTTAGACTGATCCAATGAACCATTGCATTTCTGTTCCAAATTTTGTATCAATACTGTCCAAATGTGCCTGATTTGTTTATTAATAACTTTTGAAGTTCAAAACTGTGCACTCTCCTCAAACAATAGCATGGTATTGTTTCACTGTAATCACTACTTTAAATTGGACAGTGCAGTTAGATTAACAAGAATTTAAGCTTTTTGCCAATATCAGATATGTCTATGTCCTGGGAAATGTTCTTGTTACTTACAACCTCATGCTAATCGCATTAGCCTACGTTAGCTCAACGTCCCGCAGGGGACCTACCGATCCTGAAGACGTTTTTAAAGGTCCAATGCAGCCATTTATTTATGGGTAACAATTAAGTACCTTACTGTTATTGTCTTTAATTAAATGGTTAAAAATCATTTTAAAAAATAGCTTCTTTGCAAAGGGACATTTCTCAAGCAAGAATTTTGCTAGGAATGTTTGGATTGGTCTGAGTAGGGAAGGGAAAACAGATAATTAGCTGTTATTGGCAGAGAGGTTTGGAACACTTTCTTATTGATCCATTAACTAATTTACCACATGGTGATGTCACCTAGCCTGACGACTCACACTAAATTGTTCCGCTGCTCTGTCATTCGCTACATACTTTAGTCTGAGGCTGCCACCAATGAAGTTGTTTGTGGTGAAGAGAGGCATTGTACAAAACAAAGTCATCATCGATCGGATTGTCTTCAACCAATCAGAGTATCAAAGCCAACAATGAATCTTCTACGTGTGTTCTGATTCTGGTCCAACCCATTGGTTTCTGGACCATTTACACGGCCCCAAATGTGCTCGCATTCGGTGAAGGGTCAGGACGTACTCAGATCCATACTTACAGTGTAGAAGAAACTAAAGTCCGTGGACGTGGCGTTGCATTTGGCCGGAGCAAGGAGTCTGGGTAGCCAGGCAATGTGTCACCATTGAAGGCCAAAAGTCCATACCACCAAAACAAGCTGAAACCTTTTCAAACAGCCCTTACACTGAAAGGGCATTATAATCATTTTCACAATATTTTTCCAACCTCATTGTGTGGAAATATATATAAAACACGGGAAAATCTAGTTTTTTGACTGCACTGGTCCTTTAAAGCAACAAGCCAACAATTCTAACTTTATTGTTTCAAAAGTTAATGTTCACAGTTTGTACCATGAAATCACAACCTACACAGCTAGTCTGTTATTATGCCACAAGAGATAGAGGGAATAGAACAAGCCAGAAAAAAAGAGAGAGGGAGAAAGAGAGATGGAACAAGAGGGGCATGATATTGCAGCTCTGAACCCTGTTAGTAAAGACTATTATTAATTCTATAATCAGACGGAGGGTTGGGCTTAGAACACTGGCCTCTGACACACACACACACACACACACACACACACACACACACACACACACACACACACACACACACACACACACACACAGAGAGAGAGTGAGAGATCATTCTGAGACCTGTGAAGTGTCTTGGCTCACAGGAAGCATGTGAAAGACTCTCTGTAACATGCTTGACATTTACACCTCCTACAGTGAATGTGTGTGTCTGTCTGTCTGTGTGTGTGTGTGTGTGTGTGTGTGCGTGTGCGTGTGCGTGTGCGTGTGCGTGCGCGTGCACGCGCGCGTGTGTGTGTGTGTGTGTGTGTGTGTGTGCGTGTGCGTGCGCGTGCACGCGCGTGTGTGTGTGTGTGTGTGTGTGCGTGTGTGTGTGTGTGTGTGTGGGTGTGTGTGTATATATATGTGGGTGGCGTGGGAGGAGTGTTAAAAGCTCCCCAGTGACACGAACACCATTGATATTACCATAGTTCACACGCCAGTCCAAAAATCACAGAAAGATATCTCCAGTGTTAGCTATGTCGTATGTCACCTACTCTCAATCTGGATAATTCATTAGCTAATAAATTACATTCCCACAGAGCTTCTGTTGATACAGTATGTCTCTGCATGCGTGTGGGGTAGCCAAATTGTTCAACCCCCCACAAAGACTCACGCCAGTAGAAGATAGACAGGTGTTATAGCTCTCTCTCTCTGCTTCCTCTGTCCCTCCCTCCCTCTAGGTTCTCTCCGTAAGAACTCAACAGTGAACAGCAGAGCTAGCGGTCTCAGTGCTAACCACCGGATAAAAGACCGAGACTACAATGGGTGGATGGACTTCGGCCGCCGCAGTGCAGAAGAGTACGAGTACTCCTTGTAAAAAAGTAGTCACTCTCTACAAGAAAACAACAAACTCAGTCAATGTCCCCCGATAAGAGTATATTTATTCTGTATTTGTTTGTAAACACTACATGATGCAATATATACATATGCCACATTTTTCAGGAAATCTTTAAAGTTCTGGTTTTCTTTCCTGGTGTTCTGTCTGTTTATGGTTTTGGAGGGAATTGAATGGAATGGAAAAAGGTCAGGTGTTAATGGAAAAATATATATGATGTCATGAGATTAACTTGGATCAATAAAAGTTAAGAATGAACAGTATCTCAACAAATGAGTTCCAAAAGACACGTGCTCACACCCACATAAGCATGCATGCACAGATAACAACTCACACAAATAACATAATACCCTCATGGTATCACCTTAAGACGTTAAACTAGAAATATAAACAGTGAGCAGTGGCTCATTATAATACATAAAGCTGGTAGAACACAGAGCTCACTTTTCTAGGACTCCAGTCCTGCTGCTTTTCAGTTCTCTCAATTAACCAATTAATATAATTTACTGATTTTTAAAGTGCAACGATTGGTCAGAGTGCACACACCTGGTTTCCCAGGACTGAATCAGACTTTGATTAAAAGGATGAAAACTAGCAGATGCTGCAGCTGTGCCCCCTTCACTTAAAAACATGTCATTTGTGAACAACAGTACTGCCTGACATAACTGGTGTGCAACAACAAACGACAGGGAATAGACTTCAACATCACGTTGCGATTCATATTTACTGTGTGTTGTTGACCAACATCATTGAATGGCAGATTTACCAAACATCAAGCCCAGTCACTGAAATTGAAGTTGAAATTATATAGGGAAATGTAGATCTTGATGTGTTACCAATTCAATCTGGTTTTTATATAAATTGCTTAAGTTGACAAAATGTTTAAATAACATGAAAGATTAGGTTAACCTGTTTGTGCCCGATCGGAATGTTGGCCTACATACTAAACTGAAAATGAAAGAGTGTTTGGAGATACAGTATCTTAGGACAGACCACAGTGAAGTGTTCTGTTACTTGATGGGAATATCATACCATGAATCCGAGATGAGAAAACACAGGAATCTGGAAAATACTCAAATCATAAATAGCCTTTATTTTATGTTCTGCTTGGTTTGTGTTCTGTCTGTTCTGTTTCTCTCTACCTGCTGAGATAAAGGCGGTTGGAGATAGACTGTAAAGTGACTGGAACGCTGGTGGTCTAACTGGTGGAGATAAAGACTGTTGGAGATAGACTGTAAAGTGACTGGAACGCTGGTGTTCTAACTGGTGGAGATAAAGACTGTTGGAGATAGACTGTAAAGTGACTGGAACGCTGGTGTTCTAACTGGTGGAGATAAAGTAATGACTGCAGTGTAAACAGATACTGCTCATTCATTTCCTAATAAATAAACCAATTAATAACCAAATCACATCATCAATAACCCAATCACATCATCAATAAGACAATCTAGAGACAATCTCATGAGCACAGTAAACACAGACGGGGTCAATTTTGACAGAGATGTGACAAAGAATAACCCAATCCCATCATCAATAACCAAATCACATCATCAATAACCCAATCCCACCATCAATAAGACAATCACCAGACTATCTCCTGAGCACACTAAACACAGAACGGGTACATACTGACAGAGCTGAGACAGCGAACAGGTAAATATCTGGTAAATATTGACAGAGCTGAGACAGAGAACCGGTACATATCTGGTAAATATTGACAGAGCTGAGACAGAGAACCGGTACATATCTGGTAAATATTGACAGAGCTGAGACAGAGAACCGGTACATATCTGGTAAATATTGACAGAGCTGAGACAGAGAACAGGTAAATATCTGGTAAATATTGACAGAGCTGAGACAGAGAACCGGTACATATCTGGTAAATATTGACAGAGCTGAGACAGATAACAGGTACATATCTGGTAAATATTGACAGAGCTGAGACAGAGAACAGGTAAATATCTGGTAAATATTGACAGAGCTGAGACAGAGAACCGGTACATATCTGGTAAATATTGACAGAGCTGAGACAGAGAACAGGTAAATATCTGGTAAATATTGACAGAGCTGAGACAGAGAACCGGTAAATATCTGGTAAATATTGACAGAGCTGAGACAGCGAACCGGTACATATCTGGTAAATATTGACAGAGCTGAGACAGCGAACCGGTATATATCTGGTAAATATTGACAGAGCTGAGACAGAGAACCGGTACATATCTGGTAAATATTGACAGAGCTAAGACAGAGAACCGGTACATATCTGGTAAATATTGACAGAGCTGAGACAGAGAACCGGTACATATCTGGTAAATATTGACAGAGCTGAGGGAATGAAGAGAAATGGACAGAGATGAAATGTGAAGAACATATTCACTTATTCACCTCAGGACAGAGAGTAGTCCATGACAAGTAGAAGAATAGACAGAAGTACAGCACATCACTGCTATAATAGATATTCAGCAATGGGTATTATAGCCCAGACGTTCCCAAACTTTTTTGCTTCCTGACCCACCAATTGAGGTGTATTTCGAGTCGCAGTCCATCATAAGGGTTGAGAGGTGGAAAAACATACACAGACCAAAGAATAAATAAAAAATATTTTCTAGGCAGTGGAGAGAACATTCTGCCCTTTCATAGCTAATCTCCTGCAATCCTATACATCCTTCCATGTTGCAGATTAAAAGATAATTTCATACAATTCTATGGATTGTACATGGCTAATGCTTTGTTCTTATGCTCAAACATAACAAAATCAATGGAGGCCTGATGGTGTAACTGCAATTTTGTTGATTGTAAATGTTCAAAGATTATAGGCTATTATTGAAAAATATATAGCTCCATTATCTTTTCTACATAGTTTTTATTTGGTTTTAGTCATTTAAGTTTACACTGAAAGGGTTTTTCTATCCTGAAAATGTATATATTAAAACATGTGGTTAAAGTCATCCCACAACCCACATGGACACCTTCTGCGAACCACAAGTGGGTCCCGACCCACAGTTTGGGAACCACCGCAATAGGCCTACATTGGTGGTACATGGCGTGAGATTAAATGCTTCAGTGATAATGGTTCAGATGTCCAAGAGAGAATTTCAAAGAAGGGCATTTCCATGTAAAGAGCCCTATGAGCATTAACGTGAAGTTCATAAGAGAACATTACATTTGGTTGCAAATTAAAGCTAAGAGTCTGTTTTTTGAATGTTTTATTAAGGCATGTCTACTTTCCATAAAAAGTTAGGAACAGGCAAAGGCTTTGATTTTTGGTCAAAGCGATGGAAAAGGGTCTTAGAAAACAGCTAGCAGCAAAAGTCTTAAAAGGTATTAGAAATACATCCAAACACAATGTTGAAGTAAAAACTCCTGACAACTAACAGCAACACTTTGCAACACAAAAATGATTTGCCTTCTGTAAGTTTAAGAAATATAGCCTAGTGTCTTTTCATTTTCAAAATACAGTATTACTTACTGTATTGTGTACTGTATTGTGCTATACTGTACTCTACTGAACTATACTCTACTATCAAGGCACAAGGCGAGACCCAGATGCAGACACAGGAGACAGATAGTTGGAGTCTTACAAGGTTTATTAATCCAAAGGGGTAGGCAAGAGAATGGTCGTGGACAGGAAAAAAGGTCAAAACCAGATCAGAGTCCAGGTGGTACAGAGTAGCAGACAGGCTCGTGGTCAAGCCAGGCAGAATGGTCGGTCAGGCAGGCGGGTACATTGTACTGTACTGTGATGTCTTAACTTGTTTGGGAGCAGAGCTCCTTACAATAATAGCCAGTGTGTAGAATAATACCCAAACATGCAAAGGAGGATATGACATATTTCTACCTTTGTGTTGCTATTCAGGATACATCACCATGAAGAGAATGACATGCATAATGATGCATTTCTTGACAGTACAGTTCAGGGAACCATGATGTCATTCTGTTACCGTCATTCTGTTACAGCGTTTTAATCCACTTCACTTACTGTAGTTCAATAACCAAAGTCAAGGTCTTGACGAACCATCAAACAGGAAAAGCGTCAATATAGGGCCAAGATTGAATTGTACTACACCGGCTCCGACGCTCGTCTTATGTGGCAGAGCTTGCAAACTATTACAGACTACAAAGGGAAGCACAGCCGCGAGCTGCCCAGTGACACGAGCCTACAAGAGGAGCTAAATCACTCCTATGCTCGCTTCGAGGCAAGCAACACACACTGAGGCATGCATGAGAGCATCAGCTGTTCCAGGCGACTGTGTGATCACGCTCTCTGTAGCCGACGTGAGTAAGACCTTTAAACAGGTCAACATACACAAGACTGCGGGGCCAGACGAATTACAAGCACGTGTGCTCCGGGCATGTGCTGACCAACTGGCAGGTGTCTTCACTGACATTTTCAACATGTCCCTGATTAAGTCTGTAATACCAACGTGTTTCAAGCAGACCACCATAGTCCCTGTGCCCAAGAACACAAAGGCAACCTGCCTAAATGACTACAGACCCGTAGCACTCACGTCTGCAGCCATGAAGTGCTTTGAAATGTTGGCAATGGCTCACATCAACACCCTTATCCCAGAAACCCTAGACCCACTCCAATTTGCATACCTCCCAAACAGATCCACATATGACGCAATCTCTATTGCACTCCACACTGCCCTTTCCCACCTGAACAAAAGGAACACCTATGTGAGAATGCTATTCATTGACTACAGCTCAGCGTTCAACACCATAGTACCCTCTAAGCTCATCACTAAGCTAAGGATCCTGGGACTAAACACCTCTCTCTGCAACTGAATGAATCCTGGACTTCCTGACGGGCCGCCCCCAGGTGGTGAGGGTAGGTAGCAACACATCTGCCACACTGATCCTCAACACTGGAGCTCCCCAGGGGTGCGTGCCCAGTCCCCTCCTGTACTCCCTGTTCACCCACGACTGCATGGCCAGGCACGACTCCAACACCATCATTAAGTCTGCAGATGACACAGTGGTGTCAGTGGTAGGTGGTAGGACAATGGTAGGCCTGATCACCGACAACGACGAGACAGCCTATAGGGAGGAAGTCAGAGACCTGGCCGGGTGGTGCCAGAATAACAACCTATCCCTCAACGTAACCAAGACTAAGGAGATTATTGTGGACTACAGGAAAAGGAGGACCGAGCACGCTCCCATTCTCATCGACGGGGCTGTAGTGGAGCAGGTTGAGAGCTTCAAGTTCCTTGGTGTCCACATCAACAACAAACTAGAATGGTCCAAACACACCAAGACAGTCGTGAAGAGGGCACGACAAAGCCTATTCCCCCTCAGGAAACTAAAAAGATTTGTCATGGGTCCTGAGATCCTCAAAAGGTTCTACAGCTGCAACATCGAGAGCACTGGTTGCATCACTGCCTGGAACGGCAACTGCTCGGTCTCTGACCGCAAGGCACTACAGAGGGTAGTGTGTACGGCCCAGTACATCACTGGGGCTAAGCTGCCTGCCATCCAGGACCTCTACACCAGGCGGTGTCAGAGGAAGGCCCTACAAATTGTCAAAGACCCCAGCCACCCCAGTCATAGACTGTTCTCTCTACTACTGCATGGCAAGCGGTACCGGAGTGCCAAGTCTAGGACAAAAAGGCTTCTCAACAGTTTTTACCCCCAAGCCATAAGACTCCTGAACAGGTAATCAAATAGCTACCCAGATTATTTGCACCCCTCTTTTTACACTGCTGCTACTCTCTTTCTCTTATATGCATAGTCACTTTAACTATACATTCATGTACATACTACCTCAATTGGGCCGACCAACCAGTGCTCCCGCACATTGGCTAACTGGGCTATCTGCATTGTGTCCCGCCACCCACCACCCGCCAACCCCTCTTTTACGCTACTGCTACTCTCTGTTCATCATATATGCATAGTCACTTTAACCATATCTACATGTATACACTACCTCAATCAGCCTGACTAACCGGTGTCTGTATGTAGCCTCGCTACTGTATATAGCCTGTCTTTTTACTGTTGTTTTATTTCTTTGTGTATGTACAGTATTGGTGGGGCCCGAAATGATTAGCACGCTTGATAAAGATATGCAATAATGACAGTATAAAATCAAACTTTCTCACTCAGGAATAATTATCAGTGACAAAGTTACAGAGGGTCAAATTTCATAACTCCAAGACATGGTAATTGTAGCATGTCTTGGCTGTATGATCTTTGAACCTCTGTAACTTTCTCCTTCATCATTATTCACGATTAATTCATGATTATCCGTACTTATGGTAGCATCCACATTAACGTAGAAGTTTTTAGAAACATCTCCTATTCGAATTTACAATAAAAATGACTCCAAAATGACATAATCAGTTATTTATTCGGCACAAAACATTTTAATCTCTTTCTCTGAGCATTTGTGTTAGTATAAAATACATGCAATATAGCTCAGTATTTGAATTATTTATTTTATACAGTCATTTTATACACTCCCCAAAGCACACACATCCTTGGGTAGCTCGTCTTTTCAGTTCACTGCAGCTAGTGACTGGAATGACTTGCAACAAACACTCAAACTGGACAGTTTTATCTCTTCATTCAAAGAAACAATCATGGACACTGACAGTTGTAGCTGCTTTGTGTAATGTATTGTTGTCTCTACCTTCTTGCCCTTTTTACTGTTGTCTGTGCCCAGTTATATATATATATAATTTTTTATTTTCAAGGGGTGGATCAGCTTTAATATTGCTTCCATCAATGTAATTATCTGCATCATTTCCAATCCCTCATATATTTTTGGGGTAAATATATATATATAAATACACATATACATACACATACCCATATACATACAGTGGGGAGAACAAATTAATTACTTAAAAATCATACAATATGATTTTCTGGATTTTTGTTTTAGATTCCGTCTCTCACAGTTGAAGTGTACCTATGATAAAAAATTACAGACCTCTACATGCTTTGTAAGTAGGAAAACCTGCAAAATCAGTAGTGTATCAAATACTTGTTCTCCCCACTGTATATATATACACACATAAACATTGCTCTGACTGCTGCTGTCAAACCCATATAGCAGAGCAATCTATATCTAATCAAAGGTTTTAAAGACAATTTGAGATGTTTTAGAGAGAATTTCTGATTTGACAGTTTGACATCTCTTTCAGTCATAGGCTAACTTATTAAATAATTTAACTGAAGGAAAACATGTGTAGTGTGTGTGTGTGTGTGTGTTGGTAAAACTAGTGAATTATTCAGGTGGTGTGATGAGGTCTTTACGAAGAGATGTGAGGACTGAGTGTAAACAGAATTCCCTGAGGAGCTGCTAACAACAGATCTAGGATCAGTTTACCCTCCCCAATCCTCACCTCAATCATTAGGAGAGGAAACATAACACACTGATCATTGTCTAGTGGACACTTCATCCTTCTCCCTGAGGAAGTTTGTACTATCACGATTCAGGATAAGAACCAGATGCAGACACAGGAGGCGGATAGTACGATTCACACCATATTTATTATAACAAAGGGGGACAGGAAAAGGCAGGTCGAGAGCAGGCAGTGGTTCATAAACCAGGTCAGAGTCAGGCAGGTACAGGACGGCAGGTAGGCAGGCTCAGGATTGACAGACAGACAGACAGACAGACAGACAGACAGACAGACAGACAGACAGACAGACAGACAGACAGACAGAAAGGTCAGAACCAGGAACATTAGAAAAATAAAACTTGAGAACAGGAAAAACGTGAAACACGCTCGTACGACTTGACAACAGGCAAACAGAAAACCCAGCAGTAAATACACAGGGGATAATGGGAGACACCTGGTGGGGGTGGAGACAAGCATAAGACAGGTGAAACAGCCCAGGGAGTGACAAACTCCTAACATTAGCCCTAACCACTAGAGTTAGCTAACATTAGTGTAACATATTGTACATTTAGCATATTCAGAACATACATTATTTTGCCTTTATTTAACTAGGCATGTCAGTTAAGAACAAATTCCTATGTATTCATGCCTTCCTTTTCATCCATGCAAATCGTTGACACGCGTGGCCGTTCCTGACTCCAGTCACTGTTAACGGACATGGTCAGCATAGGCATCACTGCTTTGCCTAGCTTGAAGTAGCTTCATTCGTTGCATTGAGCGGTTTTTATATTTTGCGCATGCATATTGCCTAAACGTGAAGAGGGCAAGACAAAGCCTTTTCCCCCTCAGGAGACTAAAAATATTTGGCATGGGTCCTGAGATTCTCAAAAGGTTCTACAGCTGCAACATCGAGAGCAATTGTTCGGCCTCTGACCGCAAAGCACCACAGAGGGTATTGCGTAAGGCCCAGTACATCACTGGGGCTAAGCTGCCTGCCATCCAGGATCTCTACATCAGGCGATGTCAGAGGAAGGCCCTAAAAATGGTCAAAGACCCCAGCCTCGGAGTGTGGTGTCAGGAAAATAACCTCACACTCAACGTCAACAAAACTAAGGAGATGATTGTGGACTTCAGGAAACAGCAGAGGGAACACCCCCCTATCCACATCGATGGAACAGTAGTGGAGAGGGTAGCAAGTTTTAAGTTCCTCGGCATACACATCACAGACAAACTGAATTGGTCCACTCACACAGACAGCATCGTGAAGAAGGCGCAGCAGCGCCTCTTCAACCTCAGGAGGCTGAAGAAATTCGGCTTGTCACCAAAAGCACTCACAAACTTCTACAGATGCACAATTGAGAGCATCCTGGCGGGCTGTATCACCGCCTGGTATGGCAACTGCACCGCCCTCAACCGTAAGGCTCTCCAGAGGGTAGTGAGGTCTGCACAACGCATCACCGGGGGCAAACTACCTGCCCTCCAGGACACCTACACCACCCGATGTCACAGGAAGGCCATAAAGATCATCAAGGACATCAACCACCCGAGCCACTGCCTGTTCACCCCGCTATCATCCAGAAGGCGAGGTCAGTACAGGTGCATCAAAGCTGGGACCGAGAGACTGAAAAACAGCTTCTATCTCAAGGCCATCAGACTGTTAAACAGCCACCACTAACACTGAGTGGCTGCTGCCAACACACTGACACTGACTCAACTCCAGCCACTTTAATAATGGGAATTGATGGGAAATGATGTAAATATATCACTAGCCACTTTAAACAATGCTACCTTATATAATGTTACTTACCCTACATTATTCATCTCATATGCATACGTATATACTGTACTCTATATCATCGACTGTATCCTTATGTAATACATGTATCACTAGCCACTTTAAACTATGCCACTTTGTTTACATACTCATCTCATTTGTACATACTGTACTCGATACCATCTACTGTATCTTGCCTATGCTGCTCTGTACCATCACTCATTCATATATCCTTATGTACATATTCTTTATCCCCTTACACTGTGTACAAGACAGTCGTTTTGGAATTGTTAGTTAGATTACTTGTTATTACTGCATTGTCGGAACTAGAAACACAAGCATTTTGCTACACTCGCATTAACATCTGCTAACCATGTGTATGTGACAAATAAAATTTGATTTGATTTGATTTGACAAGCGGTACCCGGAGTGCCAAGTCAAGGACAAAAAGGTTTCTCAATAATTTTTACCCCCAAGCCATAAGACTCCTGAACAGGTAATCAAATAGCTACTCTGACTATTTGCATTGTGTGCCTCCTCCCCCCAACCCCTCTTTTACGCTACTTCTACCCTCTGTTTATCATATATGCATAGTCACTTTAACTATACATTCATGTACATACTACCTCAATCGGCCAGACCAACCAGTGCTCCCGCACATTGGCTAACTGGGCTATCTGCATTGTGTCCCGCCACCTGCCAACCCTTCTTTTACGCTACTGCTACTCTCTGTTCATCATATATGCATAGTCACTTTAATATATCTACATGTACAGTGGGGCAAAAAGTATTTAGTCAGCCACCAATTGTGCATGTTCTCCAACTTAAGAAGATGAGAGAGGCCTGTAATTTTCATCATAGTTACACTTCAACTATGACAGACAAAATGAGAGAGAAAAAATCCTGAAAATCACATTGTAGGATTTTTTATGAATTTATTTGCAAATTATGGTGGAAAATAAGTATTTGGTCAATAACAAAAGTTTATCTCAATACTTTGTTAGATATCCTTTGTTGGCAATGACAGAGGTCAAACGTTTTCTGTAAGTCTTCACAAGGTTTTCACACACTGTTGCTGGTATTTTGGCCCATTCCTCCATGCAGATCTCCTCTAGAGCAGTAATGTTTTGGGGCTGTTGCTGAGCAACACGGACTTTCAACTCCCTCCAAATATTTTCTATGGGGTTGAGATCTGGAGACTGGCTAGGCCACTCCAGGACCTTGAAATGCTTCTAACGTAAGCCACTCTTTCGTTGCCCGGGCGGTGTGTTTGGGATCATTGTCATGCTGAAAGACCCAGAAATGTTTCATCTTCAATGCCCTTGCTGATGGAAGGAGGTTTTCACTCAAAATCTCACGATACATGGCCCCATTCATTCTTTCCTTTACACGGATCAGTCGTCCTGGTCCCTTTGCAGAAAAACAGCCCTAAAGCATGATGTTTCCACCCCATGCTTCACAGTACGTATGGTGTTCTTTGGATGCAACTCAGCATTCTTTGTCCGCCAAACACGACGAGTTGAGTTTTTACCAAAAAGTTCTATTTTGGTTTCATCTGACCATATGACATTCTCCCAATCTTCTTCTGGATCATCCAAATGCTCTCTAGCAAACTTCAGACGGGCCTGGACATGTACTTAAGCAGGGGGACACGTCTGGCACTGCAGGATTTTAGTCCCTGGCGGCGTAGTGTGTTACTGATGGTAGGCTTTGCTACTTTGGTCCCAGCTCTCTGCAGGTCATTCACTAGGTCCCCCCGTGTGGTTCTGGTTTACAAGTCTGGCCTCTGGCTGGGCCACTCAAGGACATTCAGAGACTTGTCCCGAAGCCACTCTTGCATTCTCTTGGCTGTGTGTTTAGGGCCGTCGTGCTGTTAGAAGGTGAACCTTCACCTCAGTCTGGAGGTCCTGAGCGCTCTGGAGCAGGTTTTCATCAAGGATCTCTCTGTACTTTGTTCATCTTTTCATTGATCCTGACTACTTTTCCAGTCCCTGGTCACTGAAAAACATCCCCACAGCATGATGCTGCCAGCACCATGCTTCACCATAGGGATGGTGCCAGGTTTCCTCCAGACTTGATGCTTAGCATTCAGGCCAAAGAGTTCAATCTTAAAGGAGGGTATTCTGCTACCAACTTCAGCAATTTACCATCCAAGTTGTCGGTACCAGGTGGTTTGTCCTTATTTATAGATAGCACTACAGTGCTTGTCTTTCATTACTTGGTCCATTATGCATGAACATGAAGGCTCAGCATGTTGTTTGCATGTCATGCCTAAATTTGCTAATATTGTCAACAAAAAAGTTACTAAAGTGGTTGGCAATATCAAAGGGATTTGCTATGAACAAGGCATCTGCCACAATGAAGGATGGAGCCGAGTTAGCTTTTTTTGCCTAGAATTATTTAAATTTACTCCAGAGATGTTTTACTATTTCATTCTTTATATCATTCAACTGTGTTCCATAGTGTAGTTTCTTCTTCTTTTTGTTTAGCTATGTTATTTCTGTATTTACTGTATGTTTGCCAGTCTGCTGTGTTTCAGACGTATTTGCTATTCCCTTTGCCTCATCGCTCTCAGCCATACAGTTTTTCAATTCATCATCTATTCACGGGGATTTGGCAGTTCTGACAGTCAGTTTCTTGATGAGCTCATGCTTATCCATAACCAGAAGAAGCAGTTTCATATATGCTTCAAGTGTAGCGTCAGGATATTCGTCATTACACACATCAGACCAAAAAATATTCTTCACATCTTCGACAGGTAATGGCTCAGGTGTGTTAGGATTGGAGACAGGGGTAAATGTATGACCCGAGGACCCAAACTGCCCTCACTTCATCTGGAAGATAGCATAAAGTATACTTAGTGCAGCGTTTGGACATCAAATACCTATCTTCGCACAGACACGCACAGACACTCACACACACTCACACTCTCTCGCTCTCTGTGGGAGTTAGTCTTCAAAAGCTTGAGAAACATTCAGGCCAGTGTTCAGACTGCTATTACCCTGGAGAATTGCTCATCAATCCAAACTCACTTCAGTCCGATACACGACATCTCTCTGTCTCTGGCAATCACTCTCCTCATCTCTCTTTTTCTTATTCTCCCTCACTCTCTCTTACTCTTCCTGTATCCCCTTTATCGTTCTATCTTTCTCTCTTTCTCTCTCCCCCTCCCCATCTCTAACCCCTTTTCTCTCTCTCTCTCCCCCTCCCCATCTCTAACAACTTTTCTCTCTTTCTCTCTCCCCCTCCCCATCTCTAACCCCTTTTCTCTCTCTCTCTCCCCATCTCTAACCCCTTTTCTCTCTTTCTCTCTCCCCCTCCCCATCTCTAACCCCTTTTCTCTCTTTCTCTCTCCTCCTCCCCATCTCTAACCCCTTTTATCTCTTTCTCTCTCCCCCTCCCCATCTCTAACCCCTTTTCTCTCTTTCTCTCTCCCCCTCCCCATCTCTAACCCCCTTTCTCTCTTTCTCTCTCCCCCTCCCCATCTCTAACCCCTTTTCTCTCTCTCTCTCCCCCTCCCCATCTCTAACCCCTTTTCTCTCTTTCTCTCTCCCCCTCCCCATCTCTAACCCCTTTTCTCTCTTTCTCTCTCCTCCTCCCCATCTCTAACCCCTTTTATCTCTTTCTCTCTCCCCCTCCCCATCTCTAACCCCTTTTCTCTCTTTCTCTCTCCCCCTCCCCATCTCTAACCCCCTTTCTCTCTTTCTCTCTCCCCCTCCCCATCTCTAACCCCTTTTCTCTCTTTCTCTCTCCTCCTCCCCATCTCTAACCCCTTTTCTCTCTTTCTCTCTCCCCCTCCCCATCTCTAACCCCTTTTCTCTCTTTCTCTCTCCCCCTCCCCATCTCTAACCCCCTTTCTCTCTTTCTCTCTCCCCCTCCCCATCTCTAACCCCCTTTCTCTCTTTCTCTCTCCCCCTCCCCATCTCTAACCCATTTTCTCTCTTTCTCTCTCCCCCTCCCCATCTCTAACCCCCTTTCTCTCTTTCTCTCTCCTCCTCCCCATCTCTAACCCCTTTTATCTCTTTCTCTCTTCTCCTCCCCATCTCTAACCCCTTTTCTCTCTTTCTCTCTCCCCCTCCCCATCTCTAACCCCCTTTCTCTCTTTCTCTCTCCCCCTCCCCATCTCTAACCCCTTTTCTCTCTTTCTCTCTCCCCCTCCCCATCTCTAACCCCCTTTCTCTCTTTCTCTCTCCCCCTCCCCATCTCTAACCCCTTTTCTCTCTTTCTCTCTCCCCCTCCCCATCTCTAACCCCTTTTCTCTCTTTCTCTCTCCCCCTCCCCATCTCTAACCCCTTTTCTCTCTTTCTCTTTTCTTTAAAGGAACACAAATCTGACACACAATCATTTCCGTTCACATTACTGAAAACAAGTTTCACCATTTCTCAGGTACAGTTTGATCTCAATGACTTATAGAATGTTATTAAAATATTATGAAACTTTACACACATTATCTTAATGATCGACACCAATGGCATTTGAAACGCAATAATCGTCTGTTGACATCTAATTGTGTTGGATTAGAGGCAGCCGCAGTGATATTTGTGGTTATTGAAAGGAGAGCACACACACACACAGGTATGAAGGTTGAAATGTTCCTGTTCATTTCTCATTTATCCACCAATCATCCTCCATCTTCCTCTCAGCGGCAGTCGCAACACTTATGGAGAGGGAAACATTATATCTGAGTGTGTGCGTGTTCTGAAAACAAGACTTCTTCTAGGAAATAAGCTGTCAAACAGTGCCATCAGCTGGTAGTGGTGTGCAGGCTTTTGCTCACGCCATGCTCTACCGAAATAACCACAAATTATTAGGACCTTGATTAGCTAAATCAGATGTGTTACAGTATGGCTTGAGCAAAAGCCTGCACTCCAAGCAATTAATCATTATCAGGAGAAGGGTTGACCACAAACTCTTATAACTCTATACAGTGCCTTGCAAAAGTATTCACCCCCCTTGGCGTTTTTCCTATTTTGTTGCATTACAACCTGTTATTTAAATAGATTTTTATTTGGATTTCAAATAACTTGTTTAAAAAAAATAAAAAATGGAAAAGTGGTGTGTGTATATGTATTCAGCCCATTTGCTATGAAGCCCCTAAATAAGATATGGTGCAACCAATTACCTTCAGAAGGCACATCATTTGTTAAATAAAGTCCACCTTTGTGCAATCTAAGTGTCACATGATCTGTCACATGATCTCAGTATATATAAACTTGTTCTGAAAGGCCCCCGTGTCTGCAACACCACTAAGCAAGGGGCACCACCAAGCAAGCGGCACCATGAAGACCAAGGAGCTCTCCAAACAGGTCAGGGACTTTGGGATGGGTTAGGGTTAGGTTATAAAAAAATATCAGAAACTTTGAACATCTCACGGAGCACCATTAAATCAATTATTAAAACATTTTAAGAATATGGCACCACAACAAACCTGCCAAGAGAGGGCCGCCCACTAAAACTCACGGACCAGGCAAAGAGGGCATTAATCTGAGACCAAAGATAACCTTGAAGGAGCTGCAAAGCTCCACAGCGGAGATTGGAGTATCTGTCCATAGGACCACTTTAAGCCGTACACTCCAGAGAGATGGGCTTTATGGAAGAGTGGCCAGAAAAAATAAGCAAACATGTTTGGTGTTCGTCAAAAGGCATGTGGGAGACTCCCCAAACATATGGAAGAAGGTACTCTGGTCAGATGAGACTAAAATTGAGCTTTTTGGCCGACAAGGAAAACACTATGTCTGGCGCAAACCCAACACCTCTCATCACCCCGAGAACATCCTCACAGTGAAACCTAGTCGTGGCAGCATCATGCTGTGGGGATGTTTTTCATTGGCAGGAACTGGGAAACTGGTCAGAATTGAAGGAATGATGGATGGTGCTAAATACAGGGGAAGTCTTGAGTGAAATCTGATTTGAGACTGGGATGGAGGTTCACCTTCCAGCAGGACAATGAACCTAAGCATACTGCTAAAGCAACACTCGAGTGGTTTAAGGGGAAACATGTAAATGTCTTGGAATGACCTAGTCAAAGGCCAGACCTCAATCCAATTCAGAATCTGTGGTATGACTTAAAGATTGCTGTACACCAGCGGAACCCATCCAACTTGAAGGAGCTGGAGCAGTTTTGCCTTGAAGAATGGGCAAAAATCCCAGTGGTTAGATGTGCTTATAGAGACATACCCCAAGAGACTTGCAGCTGTAATTGCTGCAAAAGTTGGCTCTACAAAGTATTGACTTTGGGGGGGGGGGAATAGTTATGCACGCTCAAGTTTTCTGTTCTTTTGTATTATTTCTTGTTTGTATCACAATAAAAAATATTTTGCATCTTCATAGTGGTAGGCATGTTTTGTAAATCAAATGATACAAACCCCCCCAAAATCTATTTTAATTCCAGGTTGTAAGGCAACAAAATAGGAAAAATGCCAAGGGGTGTGAATACTTTCGCAAGCCACTGTAACTGCAGAAACACAACTGTTTAAATATACACTGAATTCAAATATAAACACAACATGCAACAATTTCAAAGATTTTACTGAGTTTCATATGAGGAAATCAGTCAATTGAAATACATGAATTAGGCCCTAATCTATGGATTTCACATGACTGGGAATACAGATACGCATCTGTTGGTCACAGATACATAAAAAAGAATGTAGGAGCGTGGATCAGAAAAACCAGCCAGTATCTGGTGTGACCACACATTTCCTTCCCATGGAGTTGATCAGGCTGTTGTGGCCTGTGGAATGTTGTCCCATTCCTCTTCAAAGGCTGTGCAGAAGTTACTGGATATTGGCGGGAACTGGAACATGCTGTCATACGCATCCCAAACATACTCAATGGGTGACATGTCGGGTGAGTATGCAGGCCATGGAAGAACTCTGACATTTTCAGCTTCCAGGATTTGTGTACAGATCCGTGCATTATTATGCTGAAACATAAGGTGATGGAGGCAAATGACTGGCACAGCAATGGGCCTCATGATCTCGTCACGGCATCTCTGTGCATTGAAATTGCCATCGATACAACTTTGACATCAGCAAACAGCTCGCCCACACGACGCCATACACTCTGTAGGCCATCTGCTTCGTACAGTTGAAACCGGGATGCATCCGTGAAGAGCACACTTCTCCAGTGTGCCAGTGGCCATCGAAGGTCAGCATTTTCCAACTGAAGTCGGTTACAACACCGAACTGCAGTCAGGTCAAGACCCCGGTGAGGACGATGAGCAGACAGATCAGGTTCCCTGAGACAATTTCTGACAGTTTGTGCAGAAATTCTTTGGTTGTGCAAATCCACAGTTTCATCAGCTATCCGGATGTGGAGGTCCAGGGCTGGTGTGGTTACACGTGGTCTGAGGTTGTGAGGCCGATTGGACGTACTGCCAAATTCTCTAAAACGACGTTGGAGATGGCTTATGGTAGAGATTAATTAAATTATCTGGAAACAGCTCTGGTGGACATTCCTGCAGTCAGCATGCAAATTGCACGCTCCCTCAAAACTTGAGACATGTCTGCCATTATGTTGTGTGACAAAACTTCTCATTCTTCTCAACTTCTGTGTAATGACCATGCTGTTTAATCAGCTTCTTGATATGCCACACCTATTTGGTGGGTGGATTATCTTGGCAAAGGAGAAATGCTCAATAACAGGGAGGAAAACAAATTTGTGCACAAAATTTGAGAGAAATACAAAAAAAATTGTGGACAATTTCTGGTATATTTTATTTCAGCTCATGAAACCAACACTTTACATGTTGCGTTTATATTTTTGTTTAGTATTGAACACCACCACTCTATTTCACCGTGATTGTTGTAAATGAGTTTTCCAGTACTAATAACAATGAATGAATATAGTGTTATATACCGTATATCCCGCATGTGTTTTATGTGTTAAATCTTGTGAATAATAATAGTTTTGCATATTCAATCGAAAGTCAATAAATTACATAATTATACATATCAATGTAAGAGCTAACGAGTGTAACTCAGTGGACAACTTTTTTGTTGGAATAAGAACATAAACAACCAGTAGGAGCATAGTGATGTAGAAACCATATTGAGGCACTAATGCTTTTTTTATTAATTTAAGCAATTGAAATTCTCTGTGGAGTTCTCTGAAGTAAGAAGCAGGAAACGCTTCTGACCACAAAGACTGTTTAACCTCTATCCCTTCCCCCGGTTCCTCCTTCCCTGTCTCCATTCCAGCAGTGGGTATATTGATCTTTTCATAATTCCCTCACTCACTGACCACTCTGAAACCACTATCCATTTCCCTTTGTCTATAGTCATTTAGAAAAATAACACTAATGAAACTTTAACACACAGACAAAACATTAACAAGACTCTTAAAAGTGAACTATGACTTATTCGTCTCATTGAGAACAGGGAGAGAGAAAGAGAGAGTGGAAGAGAAAAAGAAAGAAGGAGAAAGAGTTGAGCAAAAAAGTTGATCATCTATTTCATGAATTTGGTGGAAAACCTTTACCATTAGAATTGGTACATATTCAACATTACCTCACAATCCATTATTACCTAGGAAGAAAGGTTTAGACTATAGTTAGCGGTACTACATGATACTAGTAATCTAAATACATGGTGAGGAAGAAGCTCCAAGTCCAGCTGACATGACAATCACATGACGTGTAAGTTTGATCTAACTTACTCAGCAAATTGTCAAAGACTCCAGCTACCCAAGTCATAGACTGTTGTCTCTGCTAGCGCATGGTAAGGGGTAGCAATACACCAAGTCTGAAACCAACATAATCCTGAACAGATTCTACCCCCAAGCCATAAGACTGGTGAATAGGTAGTTAAATAGTTAACCAATAGCTGCCCAGACTATCTGCATTGACCCTTTTGCATGAACTCTTTTGACTCGTCACATACACTGCTGCTATTATTTGTTATTTAGTTTCCTAGTCACTTTATCCCTACCTATATGTACATATCTATCTCAGTTACCTCGTACCCCTGCACATCCACTCAGTACTGGTACCCCGTGTATGTAGCCAAGTTATCGTTACTCATTGTGCATTTATTCCTTATGTTATTATGACTTGTTTTCTCTCTGCATTGTTGGGAAGGGCCCTTTAGTAGGACTTTCACTGTTAGTCTACACCTGTTGTTTACAAAGCATGTGACAAATACAATTAGATTTGAACTACATACATTACGCTTAGTCTACATGTGAGGAGCTTACCCCCCTCTGGGCGCAGACATCAATTCAATGTCAATTCCACATGAGTTCAATGTCATTTCATTGACTACATCAGGGAGAAATAGCTGTGTTCAAGGGCTAGAGAGGAAAAGTTTTAGCTATTATGGAAGATCATTGTTCATTGTTAGTACTAGTTTGGTAGCTGGTTAAACAATAGCAGACAGCTGGGTAGCCATTTGGTTTTGGAGCTGGAAGGATAAGCATCGGATAGAACTAGAAGACTAATTCATTGTCAGTAGCTGAGAAAGGTGACTGGTTGTCATTTGTCAATAGCTAGACCAGGAGTACCAATAGTTTGTAGGATTTTGAAAAACTAGCTATAGTACCAGAGGTCTAACAGGTAAGTAACAAGTTCAGTCTCCAGAGGAAACTAGTTGGTTAGGGTTAATATTAGGGGTCAGCGGTTAGAGGCCAGAGGTCCCAGCCTCTACTTGAGGCTCTTCTCTTTAGGCATTTTGTTAGGAGGCAGGAGTAGTTCTGAGTCCTCCTGGGGCCCCGGGCCCTTCATCGCCATACTGGCCCCTACCATAGCTGGATAACTCCTGTTCCTCCTCATCCCCTCTGGTCCAAAGGGCGACCCGGGCCTCCGTAGCCCACCCAGAGGCCCCAGGAGGGGGCTTGGTCCCCCGGTTACACCCCCTGGTCCTGGAGGACACCCAGCCACACCCAGGCGCCTCACCTTGTCCACCAGGTTGAGGTTATGAACTGTGACGCTAACATCTGTCTGGCTCTCACAATCTCTCCCCCTCTGCTGCCTCCTGCTCCGGCTGCTTCCCATCCCCCCCGCTACTTCCTTCAGAATGGACCGTGCCGGCTTGGAGGCCAGAAAGTTGTCATAGGAAGGAGACTTGAAGTCGAAGCCCGCGGGGGTGTTGGTCCCTGAGGATGGGGGGTCGTGTCCTGTGGGGGAGTTGGGGGGAGTGGAGGGGCGCAGGGAGTCGGGGTGGGGGGCTGGGTGGAGGTTAGGGGTGATAGAGGTACTGAACAGCACCCCTCCGCTCCCCACCCCGGGCCTGCCAGCCCTGTCCCAGCCCTGGGTCTGGTGGTGGTACATGGCTGCAGAGATGCCTCTCTCCTGCAGAAGGCGCACTAATCCCAGAGAGGTACTGGTGGTACGTGTGGCTTCCCTGAAGAAGGGGAAATCATATACACACACGGGCAGGTGCACACACACACACACACACACACACACACACACACACACACACACACACACACACAGACAAAGTCCTGGGAATGAGATGTAGTAGCTAGAGTCAATCTATCAAGTTTTATATATTTGTGTGTGTGTGTGTGTGTGTGTGTGTGTGTGTGTGTGTGTGTGTGTGTGTGTACCTGAGGTTGGTAGAGGACTCAGAGGGTCGTAGTAGACTCATCCTGCGGGGTGTATGACAGGGCGTGGCAGCGGGAGTGGCCAGGATAGATGATGTCATCACACAGGATGACGAGGACATGCCGGGGTTAACACTGGAGAGGAGGGAAGGGATAACAACACCATTTGAAAAAGACGGGCAGAGAAAGAACAGAGAACATTGAGACTGGACACTGCAACAATTGTGATCTATTAGATAACGTGTGGACAGAGAACAAGTGTACACTTTAGAGAGAAGAGGGAGAAGGAGGAGTATGGTGGTAGAGAAGGAGGAGAGGGAGGTGTATGGTGGTAGATGAGGAGGAGAGGGAGGTGTATGGTGGTAGAGAAGGAGGAGAGGGAGGTGTAGGGTGGTAGAGAAGGAGGAGATGTAGGTGTATGGTGTGTCTCTGTACCTGGGTGTGACTCGGGTCAGCTCATCAGTTGGGTGTAGGATACGACAGGTAGTAAAGGTGTAGGTAGAGCTGGTATGGGCCATGCATTTACCTGGGTAGTACACCGCTGAAAACACAAAGACACAAACACACAGAATAGTCTATCTGTTCTCCTCTACCTTTCCTGGCTGGAAAAGTGGCAGTGAACCACTGAACCACTCAGTGAACCACTGAACCAGTGTTTATATGACTGAACCAGTCAACCACTTAGTTAACCACTAAAACACGTTCTCTTTCTGTTTCTCTATTTCTATCGCTCTCTCTGTCTTTTGAATCGCTCTCTCTCTCTATCACTTTGAATATAAATGGTTAAGTATTCTTAGTATCTAACATGTTGTTGTAGCATCTATCATAGTATCTGTGTGTGCATATAGAAACATACCTGCAGGATCAGTGTTGCTTAGGTGAGGGGAGGGAGAGGGGGTTAAGGGTGAGGCGAGGTGGCTGGGGGGGGCAGAGGGGTAAGGAGGGTGAGGCTGAGGGGGGAGGGCGGGGGAGGCAGAGGCTGAGGAGGTGGGGAGACTCTGGAAGTACTGCTCTCCTGGTTCATCCTCCTCGAAACCACCCCATGGATACACCTGCAACACCCAAACGTACACACAAACACACAGGTTATTCCATATACACACACACCCATGGGAAACACACACACACACTTACCTGTTCCAGCTCTAGTTCCAGAGGCCTGAAGCCTTTAGGTACAACCCCAGGTCTAGCATCCAGGATCACTCCTAAGTGGGGCTGAGCCAACTGCTGCCAGTGGTGAAGGGTCGCAGAGCCTGGAGACGACAGGACCAAGAGAGAAAGGGTGAGAGAAACATATTACATACAAGCACAGGCACACACACACACACACACACAGGCACACACACACACACAGGCACACACACACACACACACGCACGCACGCACACACACACACACACACACACACACACACACACACACACACACACACACACACACACAGGCACACACACACACACGCACACACACACACACACACACACACACACACACACACACACACACACACACACACACACACACACACACATTTTCACAATTTGCTATATATAGTTAAACATTTGAGAGAAGTGAGGAAAGTGGGTGTGTTTTATTGTATTGCATGAAAACATCTCAACTGTAGACGGTGGTTAAAGCCATAACAGTAAAGCCCAACACAAAGCTAGGGAGGCTGCAGAGAAAGATGAGACTGCAGAGAAAATGAAAAAACACACACAGGCAACAGAAGTGAAAGAATGAAGAGAGCAAAAGAAGAGAATGAGGTCATGTTTTTATTGAAGATGCAGAGTAAAAGTTGAGTTAAACAGAAGATGAAAAATGAACAAAGGATTTCATTAAAATGAGTAAATGAGATGAAAGAAATTAAAGTATTATAACAAGAAAGAAAGTAGCAGAGGGGGGGAAAAGTACACCAAAACAGATGGAATGGTGAACTGAAGAGAAAATAAAGAGTTAGACTCAGACATCTCACATATTTAATGTTACATCAAAATGTTATCATGTTGTATGTTTCTCCCCTCACCAGCAGAGGGCAGCAGCAGCACAACAAAACACCACACTGCTCATGATTAAACTTATATTTTAGTTGATCCCCAGCCAACCTCTAGGCTGAGGGTCTCTATAGTAGGAGTGTTGTGAGGTGGAGAGGCCTGACTTACGATGGTGATGCATCAGAGACCAGAAGGAGTTAAACAACATTAAAGATACAGGACGCTCTCCTCTTTCTATCCCTTCTTCTGTCTCTCTCCCCTGTTCTACCTCTCTAGCCCATCTCCTCCCTCGCTCCCTCTCGCTATCCAGCCCCCTCTTTTTGCTCCAACTTCTTCTCCCTCTCTCCCTCTCTCCTCCACTCTTTTCCCCATCCCTTCCCTCTCCCTCTCCTTCTCTCTCTACCTCGCTCCCTCCTTCCACATCTCGCTGCCATTTCCTACCTCTCTCCCACGGCTTGGCCAGCCCCTCCCTCTCTTCCCTCTCTCTCTCTCTCCTCATCCCCACCTTTCTCTTCTCCTCTCTCCTCATCCCCCTCTCCTTCTCTCCCTCACCTTCCAGGGGTTTAACGATCTGTAGTTTGTCGGGGAGGTATGGTCGGGAGGCCCACAGGTGTAATGACCCCAGAGACATGATGCTATCTGAGGGGGTCATCCCGCCCCCCTGCCCCCCCCCATCCTGCGCAACTCCTCCTCCACCTCTCCTCCTCCCTCTCTCCTCCTCAAAGAAGCGTCTCTCGCTCAGGTTGTTCTGGCGGCGCAGGGACAGGCGGCGTAACGCCAGCCTCAGGTCCTCAACACCAGCTGCTTTCTTAGCACGGGCGTCCACACTAAAGCCCAAACAGAAATAGATAAATATATTACTAGACTGATGCACAGACATAGACTATTCAAAAAAATTAAACTGGTGAATATGAAAAGATTGTTCTAATTTCATTTTAATATGGTTCGCTAGATTTTAAACATTTCTTCAGGCGAGATCTGGTAAACTGTACAACTATACTGTGTCAAAGACAGGCTGGAACAATCACAGGTTCAGGTATGCACGACTTACCTGTCCTGATTGTCTGCTGCTGACTCCATGAGCATGCTCTGTTGTCGGTTGTCAAGGGCGACACCGTCACCTCTGACATCCCAGCTAATGCTACCAGCCATGGGTGTGGTCCTGCCACTAGAGTGAGCGGAGCTAAGAGACGACGCCTGATTGGATCCCGGGATGTTGGCGTTGGACGGGATTGGAGAACGCTGTCGGACCATCTGGTTGATGTTCTTCACTGTCTCAAACACACGCTTGTGGTGCACCCTGTTCACACACATACAATGAAATAGGCATGAGTGTAGGCAAGTATGGTAGCTATGAGTATATATTATGAGTATAGGTGAGTTTATGTTACTATACAGTATTGAGAAAGATTAGAAGAGTGTTATAAACTAATAGAAGCGTGTGTACTTCTGTTCCTCGCACTCAGGGTCATCCAGACTCATCTCCTTCCTCATCGTCCCCTCTATCTCTGCTGCCAGGGAGTCCTGCCGTACACACACACCATAGACACACACACCATAGACACACACACCATCAGCTCTATGATATACAACTACACTCTCAAAAGGAGACCGCTCTTTTGAGAGTGTACGTTCTGATAACCCCTACCACACACATACCATAGGGTAGAGACCCAGAGGATGGAATCTGCGTGGTGTTCCAGCAGGATGGTTTCTGTTCCTCAAGGACTTCAGCTCTTCCTGAGCCTCATGGAGCATCTCTATACACTCTGAATATTTATCATCCAAATCTGTTAGCTAGAGAGAAGGAACAAAAGAGAGCAGGCTTGATTACTTTTTCTCATTGGCAAAGTATTCATGAGGTGTAGGTTGGCAAAGGGGTAGGGTGTGAGTCTAACCTCGACTGTGAGTTGTCTCTGGGCATCTTTAGCTGCCCCTAGGTGCTGAGAGAGCTCCTCATTCTCCACTGCGTACTGAAGAAACACACACACACTCACAAAGAGAGTATTGTACTGAGCATATACCACATTGCATGCAGTGTATTACTGAGGGTAAAGCATGGGTATGCGTGCCTCACCGACTTGGCTTTCTTCTGTAGGTCAACTATTTGAGAGAGCAGGTGTGTGATCTCCTCCTGCTGTCGCATGGCGTCCTCTGTCTTCCGAGCCAACTCCTCCGCTATGGTGTTTATCTGCAGACTAGACTGTCCTGGAGAGGGAAGAGGGGAGAGGAGAGAGTCATTAGGTGTTTATCTACAGACTGGACTGTCCTGGAGACAGGAGAGGGGAGAGGGGGGATTCATTAGGTGTTTATCTACAGACTGGACTGTCCTGGAGAGGGGAGAGGGGAGAGGGGGGATTCATTAGGTGTTTATCTACAGACTGGACTGTCCTGGAGACAGGAGAGGGGAGAGGGGGGATTCATTAGGTGTTTATCTACAGACTGGACTGTCCTGGAGACAGGAGAGGGGAGAGGGGGGATTCATTAGGTGTTTATCTACAGACTGGACTGTCCTGGAGACAGGAGAGGGGAGAGGGGGGATTCATTAGGTGTTTATCTACAGACTGGACTGTCCTGGAGACAGGAGAGGGGAGAGGAGAGATTCATTAGGTGTTTATCTACAGACTGGACTGTCCTGGAGACAGGAGAGGGGAGAGGGGGGATTCATTAGGTGTTTATCTACAGACTGGACTGTCCTGGAGACAGGAGAGGGGAGAGGAGAGATTCATTAGGTGTTTATCTACAGACTGGACTGTCCTGGAGACAGGAGAGGGGAGAGGGGGGATTCATTAGGTGTTTATCTACAGACTGGACTGTCCTGGAGAGGGGAGAGGGGAGAGGGGGGATTCATTAGGTGTTTATCTACAGACTGGACTGTCCTGGAGACAGGAGAGGGGAGAGGGGGGATTCATTAGGTGTTTATCTGCAGACTGGACTGTCCTGGAGACAGGAGAGGATAGAGGAGAGATTCATTAGGTGTTTATCTAAAGACTGGACTGTCCTGGAGACAGGAGAGGGGAGAGGAGAGACTCATTAGGTGTTTATCTACAGACTGGACTGTCCTGGAGACAGGAGAGGGGAGAGGGGGGATTCATTAGGTGTTTATCTACAGACTGGACTGTCCTGGAGACAGGAGAGGGGAGAGGGGGGATTCATAAGGTGTTTATCTACAGACTGGACTGTCCTGGAGACAGGAGAGGGGAGAGGGGGGATTCATTAGGTGTTTATCTACAGACTGGACTGTCCTGGAGACAGGAGAGGGGAGAGGGGGGATTCATTGGGTGTTTATCTGCAGACTGGACTGTCCTGGAGACAGGAGAGGGGAGAGGGGGGATTCATTAGGTGTTTATCTACAGACTGGACTGTCCTGGAGAGGGGAGATTCATTAGGTGTTTATCTACAGACTAGACTGTCCTGGAGAGGGTAGAGGGGGGATTCATTAGGTGTTTATCTACAGACTGGACTGTCCTGGAGACAGGAGAGGGGAGATTCATTAGGTGTTTATCTACAGACTGGACTGTCCTGGAGACAGGAGAGGGGAGAGGGGGGATTCATTAGGTGTTTATCTACAGACTGGACTGTCCTGGAGACAGGAGAGGGGAGATTCATTAGGTGTTTATCTACAGACTGGACTGTCCTGGAGAGGGGAGAGGGGGGATTCATTAGGTGTTTATCTACAGACTGGACTGTCCTGGAGAGGGGAGAGGGGGGATTCATTAGGTGTTTATCTACAGACTGGACTGTCCTGGAGAGGGGAGATTCATTAGGTGTTTATCTACAGACTAGACAGTCCTGGAGAGGGTAGAGGGGGGATTCATTAGGTGTTTATCTACAGACTGGACTGTCCTGGAGACAGGAGAGGGGAGAGGGGGGATTCATTAGGTGTTTATCTGCAGACTGGACTGTCCTGGAGAGGGGAGATTCATTAGGTGTTTATCTACAGACTGGACTGTCCTGGAGACAGGAGAGGGGAGAGGGGGGATTCATTAGGTGTTTATCTACAGACTGGACTGTCCTGGAGACAGGAAAGGGGAGAGGAGAGATTCATTAGGTGTTTATCTACAGACTGGACTGTCCTGGAGACAGGAGAGGGGAGAGGGGGGATTCATTAGGTGTTTATCTACAGACTGGACTGTCCTGGAGACAGGAAAGGGGAGAGGAGAGATTCATTAGGTGTTTATCTACAGACTGGACTGTCCTGGAGACAGGAGAGGGGAGAGGGGGGATTCATTAGGTGTTTATCTACAGACTGGACTGTCCTGGAGAGGGGAGAGGGGAGAGGGGGGATTCATTAGGTGTTTATCTACAGACTGGACTGTCCTGGAGACAGGAGAGGGGAGAGGGGGGATTCATTAGGTGTTTATCTGCAGACTGGACTGTCCTGGAGACAGGAGAGGATAGAGGAGAGATTCATTAGGTGTTTATCTAAAGACTGGACTGTCCTGGAGACAGGAGAGGGGAGAGGAGAGACTCATTAGGTGTTTATCTACAGACTGGACTGTCCTGGAGACAGGAGAGGGGAGAGGGGGGATTCATTAGGTGTTTATCTACAGACTGGACTGTCCTGGAGACAGGAGAGGGGAGAGGGGGGATTCATTGGGTGTTTATCTGCAGACTGGACTGTCCTGGAGACAGGAGAGGGGAGAGGGGGGATTCATTAGGTGTTTATCTACAGACTGGACTGTCCTGGAGAGGGGAGATTCATTAGGTGTTTATCTACAGACTAGACTGTCCTGGAGAGGGTAGAGGGGGGATTCATTAGGTGTTTATCTACAGACTGGACTGTCCTGGAGACAGGAGAGGGGAGATTCATTAGGTGTTTATCTACAGACTGGACTGTCCTGGAGACAGGAGAGGGGAGAGGGGGGATTCATTAGGTGTTTATCTACAGACTGGACTGTCCTGGAGACAGGAGAGGGGAGATTCATTAGGTGTTAATCTACAGACTGGACTGTCCTGGAGAGGGGAGAGGGGGGATTCATTAGGTGTTTATCTACAGACTGGACTGTCCTGGAGAGGGGAGAGGGGGGATTCATTAGGTGTTTATCTACAGACTGGACTGTCCTGGAGAGGGGAGATTCATTAGGTGTTTATCTACAGACTAGACAGTCCTGGAGAGGGGAGAGGGGGGATTCATTAGGTGTTTATCTACAGACTGGACTGTCCTGGAGACAGGAGAGGGGAGAGGGGGGATTCATTAGGTGTTTATCTGCAGACTGGACTGTCCTGGAGAGGGGAGATTCATTAGGTGTTTATCTACAGACTGGACTGTCCTGGAGACAGGAGAGGGGAGAGGGGGGATTCATTAGGTGTTTATCTACAGACTGGACTGTCCTGGAGACAGGAGAGGGGAGAGGAGAGATTCATTAGGTGTTTATCTACAGACTGGACTGTCCTGGAGACAGGAGAGGGGAGAGGGGGGATTCATTAGGTGTTTATCTACAGACTGGACTGTCCTGGAGAGGGGAGAGGGGAGAGGGGGGATTCATTAGGTGTTTATCTACAGACTGGACTGTCCTGGAGACAGGAGAGGGGAGAGGGGGGATTCATTAGGTGTTTATCTGCAGACTGGACTGTCCTGGAGACAGGAGAGGATAGAGGAGAGATTCATTAGGTGTTTATCTAAAGACTGGACTGTCCTGGAGACAGGAGAGGGGAGAGGAGAGACTCATTAGGTGTTTATCTACAGACTGGACTGTCCTGGAGACAGGAGAGGGGAGAGGGGGGATTCATTAGGTGTTTATCTACAGACTGGACTGTCCTGGAGACAGGAGAGGGGAGAGGGGGGATTCATTGGGTGTTTATCTGCAGACTGGACTGTCCTGGAGACAGGAGAGGGGAGAGGGGGGATTCATTAGGTGTTTATCTACAGACTGGACTGTCCTGGAGAGGGGAGATTCATTAGGTGTTTATCTACAGACTAGACTGTCCTGGAGAGGGTAGAGGGGGGATTCATTAGGTGTTTATCTACAGACTGGACTGTCCTGGAGACAGGAGAGGGGAGAGGGGGGATTCATTAGGTGTTTATCTACAGACTGGACTGTCCTGGAGAGGGGAGATTCATTAGGTGTTTATCTACAGACTAGACTGTCCTGGAGAGGGTAGAGGGGGGATTCATTAGGTGTTTATCTACAGACTGGACTGTCCTGGAGACAGGAGAGGGGAGATTCATTAGGTGTTTATCTACAGACTGGACTGTCCTGGAGACAGGAGAGGGGGGATTCATTAGGTGTTTATCTACAGACTGGACTGTCCTGGAGACAGGAGAGGGGGGATTCATTAGGTGTTTATCTACAGACTGGACTGTCCTGGAGAGGGGAGAGGGGGGATTCATTAGGTGTTTATCTACAGACTGGACTGTCCTGGAGACAGGAGAGGGGAGAGGGGGGATTCATTAGGTGTTTATCTACAGACTGGACTGTCCTGGAGAGGGGAGATTCATTAGGTGTTTATCTACAGACTAGACAGTCCTGGAAAGGGTAGAGGGGGGATTCATTAGGTGTTTATCTACAGACTGGACTGTCCTGGAGACAGGAGAGGGGAGAGGGGGAATTCATTAGGTGTTTATCTACAGACTGGACTGTCCTGGAGACAGGAGAGGGGAGAGGGGGGATTCATTAGGTGTTTATCTGCAGACTGGACTGTCCTGGAGAGGGGAGATTCATTAGGTGTTTATCTACAGACTAGACAGTCCCGGAAAGGGTAGAGGGGGGATTCATTAGGTGTTTATCTACAGACTGGACTGTCCTGGAGACAGGAGAGGGGAGAGGGGGGATTCATTAGGTGTTTATTTACAGACTGGACTGTCCTGGAGACAGGAGAGGATAGAGGGGAGATTCATTAGGTATTTATCTACAGACTGGACTGTGCTGGAGAGGGGAGAGGGGAGATTCATTAGGTGTTTATCTACAGACTGGACTGTCCTGGAGACAGGAGAAGGGAGAGGGGGGATTCATTAGGTGTTTATCTACAGACTGGACTGTCCTGGAGACAGGAGAGGGGGGATTCATTGGGTGTTTATCTACAGACTGGACTGTCCTGGAGACAGGAGAGGGGAGAGGGGGGATTCATTAGGTGTTTATCTACAGACTGGACTGTCCTGGAGACAGGAGAAGGGAGAGGGGGGATTCATTAGGTGTTTATCTACAGACTGGACTGTCCTGGAGACAGGAGAGGGGGGATTCATTGGGTGTTTATCTACAGACTGGACTGTCCTGGAGACAGGAGAGGGGAGAGGGGGGATTCATTAGGTGTTTATTTACAGACTGGACTGTAATGGAGAGGGGAGATTCATTAGGTGTTTATCTACAGACTGGACTGTCCTGGAGACAGGAGAGGGGAGAGGAGGGATTCATTAGGTGTTTATCTACAGACTGGACTGTCCTGGAGAGGGGAGAGGGGAGAGGGTAGAGGGGGGATTCATTAGGTGTTAATCTACAGACTGGACTGTCCTGGAGAGGGGAGAGGGGAGAGGGGGGATTCATTAGGTGTTTATCTACAGACTGGACTGTCCTGGAGACAGGAGAGGGGGGATTCATTAGGTGTTTATCTGCAGACTGGACTGTCCTGGAGAGGGGAGAGGGGAGAGGGGGGATTCATTAGGTGTTTATCTGCAGACTGGACTGTCCTGGAGAGGGGAGAGGAGGGATTCATTAGGTGTTTATCTACAAACTGGACTGTCCTGGAGACAGGAGAGGGGAGAGGGGGGATTCATTAGGTATTTATCTACAGACTGGACTGTCCTGGAGACAGGAGAGGGGAGATTCATTAGGTGTTTATCTACAAACTGGACTGTCCTGGAGACAGGAGAGGGGAGAGGGGGGATTCATTAGGTGTTTATCTGCAGACTGGACTGTCCTGGAGAGGGGAGAGGAGGGATTCATTAGGTGTTTATCTACAGACTGGACTGTCCTGGAGAGGGGAGAGGGGGGATTCATTAGGTGTTTATCTACAGACTGGACTGTCCTGGAGACAGGAGAGGGGAGAGGGGGGATTCATTAGGTGTTTATCTACAGACTGGACTGTCCTGGAGAGGGGAGATTCATTAGGTGTTTATCTACAGACTAGACAGTCCTGGAAAGGGTAGAGGGGGGATTCATTAGGTGTTTATCTACAGACTGGACTGTCCTGGAGACAGGAGAGGGGAGAGGGGGAATTCATTAGGTGTTTATCTACAGACTGGACTGTCCTGGAGACAGGAGAGGGGAGAGGGGGGATTCATTAGGTGTTTATCTGCAGACTGGACTGTCCTGGAGAGGGGAGATTCATTAGGTGTTTATCTACAGACTAGACAGTCCCGGAAAGGGTAGAGGGGGGATTCATTAGGTGTTTATCTACAGACTGGACTGTCCTGGAGACAGGAGAGGGGAGAGGGGGGATTCATTAGGTGTTTATTTACAGACTGGACTGTCCTGGAGACAGGAGAGGATAGAGGGGAGATTCATTAGGTATTTATCTACAGACTGGACTGTGCTGGAGAGGGGAGAGGGGAGATTCATTAGGTGTTTATCTACAGACTGGACTGTCCTGGAGACAGGAGAAGGGAGAGGGGGGATTCATTAGGTGTTTATCTACAGACTGGACTGTCCTGGAGACAGGAGAGGGGGGATTCATTGGGTGTTTATCTACAGACTGGACTGTCCTGGAGACAGGAGAGGGGAGAGGGGGGATTCATTAGGTGTTTATCTACAGACTGGACTGTCCTGGAGACAGGAGAAGGGAGAGGGGGGATTCATTAGGTGTTTATCTACAGACTGGACTGTCCTGGAGACAGGAGAGGGGGGATTCATTGGGTGTTTATCTACAGACTGGACTGTCCTGGAGACAGGAGAGGGGAGAGGGGGGATTCATTAGGTGTTTATTTACAGACTGGACTGTAATGGAGAGGGGAGATTCATTAGGTGTTTATCTACAGACTGGACTGTCCTGGAGACAGGAGAGGGGAGAGGAGGGATTCATTAGGTGTTTATCTACAGACTGGACTGTCCTGGAGAGGGGAGAGGGGAGAGGGTAGAGGGGGGATTCATTAGGTGTTAATCTACAGACTGGACTGTCCTGGAGACAGGAGAGGGGAGAGGGGGGATTCATTAGGTGTTTATCTGCAGACTGGACTGTCCTGGAGAGGGGAGAGGGGAGAGGGGGGATTCATTAGGTGTTTATCTGCAGACTGGACTGTCCTGGAGAGGGGAGAGGAGGGATTCATTAGGTGTTTATCTACAAACTGGACTGTCCTGGAGACAGGAGAGGGGAGAGGGGGGATTCATTAGGTATTTATCTACAGACTGGACTGTCCTGGAGACAGGAGAGGGGAGATTCATTAGGTGTTTATCTACAAACTGGACTGTCCTGGAGACAGGAGAGGGGAGAGGGGGGATTCATTAGGTATTTATCTACAGACTGGACTTTCCTGGAGACAGGAGAGGGAAGATTCATTAGGTGTTTATCTACAGACTGGACTGTCCTGGAGACAGGAGAGGGGAGAGGGGGGATTCATTAGGTGTTTATCTGCAGACTGGACTGTCCTGGAGACAGGAGAGGGGAGAGGGGGGATTCATTAGGTGTTTATCTACAGACTGGACTGTCCTGGAGACAGGAGAGGGTAGAGGAGAGATTCATTAGGTGTTTATCTACAGACTGGACTGTCCTGGAGAGGGGAGAGGGGAGATTCATTAGGTGTTTATCTACAGACTGGACTGTCCTGGAGAGGGGAGAGGGGAGATTCATTAGGTGTTTATCTACAGACTGGACTGTCCTGGAGACAGGAGAGGGGAGAGGGGAGATTCATTAGGTGTTTATCTGCAGACTGGACTGTCCTGGAGACAGGAGAGGGGAGAGGGGGGATTCATTAGGTGTTTATTTACAGACTGGACTGTCCTGGAGACAGGAGAGGGGAGAGGGGGGATTCATTAGGTGTTTATCTGCAGACTGGACTGTCCTGGAGAGGGGAGATTCATTAGGTGTTTATCTACAGACTAGACAGTCCCGGAAAGGGTAGAGGGGGGATTCATTAGGTGTTTATCTACAGACTGGACTGTCCTGGAGACAGGAGAGGGGAGAGGGGGGATTCATTAGGTGTTTATTTACAGACTGGACTGTCCTGGAGAGGGGAGATTCATTAGGTATTTATCTACAGACTGGACTGTGCTGGAGACAGGAGAGGGGAGATTCATTAGGTGTTTATCTACAGACTGGACTGTCCTGGAGACAGGAGAGGGGAGAGGGGGGATTCATTAGGTGTTTATTTACAGACTGGACTGTAATGGAGAGGGGAGATTCATTAGGTGTTTATCTACAGACTGGACTGTCCTGGAGAGGGGAGAGGGGAGAGGAGGGATTCATTAGGTGTTTATCTACAGACTGGACTGTCCTGGAGACAGGAGAGGGGAGAGGGGGGATTCATTAGATGTTTATCTACAGACTGGACTGTCCTGGAGACAGGAGAGGGGAGAGGAGGGATTCATTAGGTGTTTATCTACAGACTGGACTGTCCTGGAGAGGGTAGAGGGGGGATTCATTAGGTGTTAATCTACAGACTGGACTGTCCTGGAGACAGGAGAGGGGAGAGGGGGGATTCATTAGGTGTTTATCTGCAGACTGGACTGTCCTGGAGAGGGGAGAGGGGGGATTCATTAGGTGTTTATCTGCAGACTGGACTGTCCTGGAGAGGGGAGAGGAGGGATTCATTAGGTGTTTATCTACAAACTGGACTGTCCTGGAGACAGGAGAGGGGAGAGGGGGGATTCATTAGGTATTTATCTACAGACTGGACTGTCCTGGAGACAGGAGAGGGGAGATTCATTAGGTGTTTATCTACAAACTGGACTGTCCTGGAGACAGGAGAGGGGAGAGGGGGGATTCATTAGGTATTTATCTACAGACTGGACTGTCCTGGAGACAGGAGAGGGGAGATTCATTAGGTGTTTATCTACAGACTGGACTGTCCTGGAGACAGGAGAGGGGAGAGGGGGGATTCATTAGGTGTTTATCTACAGACTGGACTGTCCTGGAGACAGGAGAGGGTAGAGGAGAGATTCATTAGGTGTTTATCTACAGACTGGACTGTCCTGGAGAGGGGAGAGGGGAGATTCATTAGGTGTTTATCTACAGACTGGACTGTCCTGGAGAGGGGAGAGGGGAGATTCATTAGGTGTTTATCTACAGACTGGACTGTCCTGGAGACAGGAGAGGGGAGAGGGGAGATTCATTAGGTGTTTATCTGCAGACTGGACTGTCCTGGAGACAGGAGAGGGGAGAGGGGGGATTCATTAGGTGTTTATCTACAGACTGGACTGTCCTGGAGACAGGAGAGGGGAGAGGGGGGATTCATTAGGTGTTTATCTACAGACTGGACTGTCCTGGAGAGGGGAGAGGGGAGAGGGGGGATTCATTAGGTGTTTATCTACAGACTGGACTGTCCTGGAGACAGGAGAGGGGAGAGGGGGGATTCATTAGGTGTTTATCTGCAGACTGGACTGTCCTGGAGACAGGAGAGGATAGAGGAGAGATTCATTAGGTGTTTATCTAAAGACTGGACTGTCCTGGAGACAGGAGAGGGGAGAGGAGAGACTCATTAGGTGTTTATCTACAGACTGGACTGTCCTGGAGACAGGAGAGGGGAGAGGGGGGATTCATTAGGTGTTTATCTACAGACTGGACTGTCCTGGAGACAGGAGAGGGGAGAGGGGGGATTCATTGGGTGTTTATCTGCAGACTGGACTGTCCTGGAGACAGGAGAGGGGAGAGGGGGGATTCATTAGGTGTTTATCTACAGACTGGACTGTCCTGGAGAGGGGAGATTCATTAGGTGTTTATCTACAGACTAGACTGTCCTGGAGAGGGTAGAGGGGGGATTCATTAGGTGTTTATCTACAGACTGGACTGTCCTGGAGACAGGAGAGGGGAGATTCATTAGGTGTTTATCTACAGACTGGACTGTCCTGGAGACAGGAGAGGGGAGAGGGGGGATTCATTAGGTGTTTATCTACAGACTGGACTGTCCTGGAGACAGGAGAGGGGAGATTCATTAGGTGTTTATCTACAGACTGGACTGTCCTGGAGAGGGGAGAGGGGGGATTCATTAGGTGTTTATCTACAGACTGGACTGTCCTGGAGAGGGGAGAGGGGGGATTCATTAGGTGTTTATCTACAGACTGGACTGTCCTGGAGAGGGGAGATTCATTAGGTGTTTATCTACAGACTAGACAGTCCTGGAGAGGGGAGAGGGGGGATTCATTAGGTGTTTATCTACAGACTGGACTGTCCTGGAGACAGGAGAGGGGAGAGGGGGGATTCATTAGGTGTTTATCTGCAGACTGGACTGTCCTGGAGAGGGGAGATTCATTAGGTGTTTATCTACAGACTGGACTGTCCTGGAGACAGGAGAGGGGAGAGGGGGGATTCATTAGGTGTTTATCTACAGACTGGACTGTCCTGGAGACAGGAGAGGGGAGAGGAGAGATTCATTAGGTGTTTATCTACAGACTGGACTGTCCTGGAGACACGAGAGGGGAGAGGGGGGATTCATTAGGTGTTTATCTACAGACTGGACTGTCCTGGAGAGGGGAGAGGGGAGAGGGGGGATTCATTAGGTGTTTATCTACAGACTGGACTGTCCTGGAGACAGGAGAGGGGAGAGGGGGGATTCATTAGGTGTTTATCTGCAGACTGGACTGTCCTGGAGACAGGAGAGGATAGAGGAGAGATTCATTAGGTGTTTATCTAAAGACTGGACTGTCCTGGAGACAGGAGAGGGGAGAGGAGAGACTCATTAGGTGTTTATCTACAGACTGGACTGTCCTGGAGACAGGAGAGGGGAGAGGGGGGATTCATTAGGTGTTTATCTACAGACTGGACTGTCCTGGAGACAGGAGAGGGGAGAGGGGGGATTCATTGGGTGTTTATCTGCAGACTGGACTGTCCTGGAGACAGGAGAGGGGAGAGGGGGGATTCATTAGGTGTTTATCTACAGACTGGACTGTCCTGGAGAGGGGAGATTCATTAGGTGTTTATCTACAGACTAGACTGTCCTGGAGAGGGTAGAGGGGGGATTCATTAGGTGTTTATCTACAGACTGGACTGTCCTGGAGACAGGAGAGGGGAGAGGGGGGATTCATTAGGTGTTTATCTACAGACTGGACTGTCCTGGAGAGGGGAGATTCATTAGGTGTTTATCTACAGACTAGACTGTCCTGGAGAGGGTAGAGGGGGGATTCATTAGGTGTTTATCTACAGACTGGACTGTCCTGGAGACAGGAGAGGGGAGATTCATTAGGTATTTATCTACAGACTGGACTGTCCTGGAGAGGGGAGAGGGGGGATTCATTAGGTGTTTATCTACAGACTGGACTGTCCTGGAGAGGGGAGAGGGGGGATTCATTAGGTGTTTATCTACAGACTGGACTGTCCTGGAGACAGGAGAGGGGAGAGGGGGGATTCATTAGGTGTTTATCTACAGACCGGACTGTCCTGGAGAGGGGAGATTCATTAGGTGTTTATCTACAGACTAGACAGTCCTGGAAAGGGTAGAGGAGAGATTCATTAGGTGTTTATCTAAAGACTGGACTGTCCTGGAGACAGGAGAGGGGAGAGGAGAGACTCATTAGGTGTTTATCTACAGACTGGACTGTCCTGGAGACAGGAGAGGGGAGAGGGGGGATTCATTAGGTGTTTATCTACAGACTGGACTGTCCTGGAGACAGGAGAGGGGAGAGGGGGGATTCATTGGGTGTTTATCTGCAGACTGGACTGTCCTGGAGACAGGAGAGGGGAGAGGGGGGATTCATTAGGTGTTTATCTACAGACTGGACTGTCCTGGAGAGGGGAGATTCATTAGGTGTTTATCTACAGACTAGACTGTCCTGGAGAGGGTAGAGGGGGGATTCATTAGGTGTTTATCTACAGACTGGACTGTCCTGGAGACAGGAGAGGGGAGAGGGGGGATTCATTAGGTGTTTATCTACAGACTGGACTGTCCTGGAGAGGGGAGATTCATTAGGTGTTTATCTACAGACTAGACTGTCCTGGAGAGGGTAGAGGGGGGATTCATTAGGTGTTTATCTACAGACTGGACTGTCCTGGAGACAGGAGAGGGGAGATTCATTCGGTGTTTATCTACAGACTGGACTGTCCTGGAGAGGGGAGAGGGGGATTCATTAGGTGTTTATCTACAGACTGGACTGTCCTGGAGAGGGGAGAGGGGGGATTCATTAGGTGTTTATCTACAGACTGGACTGTCCTGGAGAGGGGAGAGGGGGGATTCATTAGGTGTTTATCTACAGACTGGACTGTCCTGGAGACAGGAGAGGGGAGAGGGGGGATTCATTAGGTGTTTATCTACAGACCGGACTGTCCTGGAGAGGGGAGATTCATTAGGTGTTTATCTACAGACTAGACAGTCCTGGAAAGGGTAGAGGGGGGATTCATTAGGTGTTTATCTACAGACTGGACTGTCCTGGAGACAGGAGAGGGGAGAGGGGGAATTCATTAGGTGTTTATCTACAGACTGGACTGTCCTGGAGACAGGAGAGGGGAGAGGGGGGATTCATTAGGTGTTTATCTGCAGACTGGACTGTCCTGGAGAGGGGAGATTCATTAGGTGTTTATCTACAGACTAGACAGTCCCGGAAAGGGTAGAGGGGGGATTCATTAGGTGTTTATCTACAGACTGGACTGTCCTGGAGACAGGAGAGGGGAGAGGGGGGATTCATTAGGTGTTTATTTACAGACTGGACTGTCCTGGAGACAGGAGAGGATAGAGGGGAGATTCATTAGGTATTTATCTACAGACTGGACTGTGCTGGAGAGGGGAGAGGGGAGATTCATTAGGTGTTTATCTACAGACTGGACTGTCCTGGAGACAGGAGAGGGGAGAGGGGGGATTCATTAGGTGTTTATCTACAGACTGGACTGTCCTGGAGAGGGGAGATTCATTAGGTGTTTATCTACAGACTAGACTGTCCTGGAGAGGGTAGAGGGGGGATTCATTAGGTGTTTATCTACAGACTGGACTGTCCTGGAGACAGGAGAGGGGAGATTCATTAGGTGTTTATCTACAGACTGGACTGTCCTGGAGAGGGGAGAGGGGGGATTCATTAGGTGTTTATCTACAGACTGGACTGTCCTGGAGAGGGGAGAGGGGGGATTCATTAGGTGTTTATCTACAGACTGGACTGTCCTGGAGAGGGGAGAGGGGGGATTCATTAGGTGTTTATCTACAGACTGGACTGTCCTGGAGACAGGAGAGGGGAGAGGGGGGATTCATTAGGTGTTTATCTACAGACCGGACTGTCCTGGAGAGGGGAGATTCATTAGGTGTTTATCTACAGACTAGACAGTCCTGGAAAGGGTAGAGGGGGGATTCATTAGGTGTTTATCTACAGACTGGACTGTCCTGGAGACAGGAGAGGGGAGAGGGGGAATTCATTAGGTGTTTATCTACAGACTGGACTGTCCTGGAGACAGGAGAGGGGAGAGGGGGGATTCATTAGGTGTTTATCTGCAGACTGGACTGTCCTGGAGAGGGGAGATTCATTAGGTGTTTATCTACAGACTAGACAGTCCCGGAAAGGGTAGAGGGGGGATTCATTAGGTGTTTATCTACAGACTGGACTGTCCTGGAGACAGGAGAGGGGAGAGGGGGGATTCATTAGGTGTTTATTTACAGACTGGACTGTCCTGGAGACAGGAGAGGATAGAGGGGAGATTCATTAGGTATTTATCTACAGACTGGACTGTGCTGGAGAGGGGAGAGGGGAGATTCATTAGGTGTTTATCTACAGACTGGACTGTCCTGGAGACAGGAGAGGGGAGAGGGGGGATTCATTAGGTGTTTATCTACAGACTGGACTGTCCTGGAGACAGGAGAAGGGAGAGGGGGGATTCATTAGGTGTTTATCTACAGACTGGACTGTCCTGGAGACAGGAGAGGGGGGATTCATTGGGTGTTTATCTACAGACTGGACTGTCCTGGAGACAGGAGAGGGGAGAGGGGGGATTCATTAGGTGTTTATTTACAGACTGGACTGTAATGGAGAGGGGAGATTCATTAGGTGTTTATCTACAGACTGGACTGTCCTGGAGACAGGAGAGGGGAGAGGAGGGATTCATTAGGTGTTTATCTACAGACTGGACTGTCCTGGAGAGGGGAGAGGGGAGAGGGTAGAGGGGGGATTCATTAGGTGTTAATCTACAGACTGGACTGTCCTGGAGACAGGAGAGGGGAGAGGGGGGATTCATTAGGTGTTTATCTGCAGACTGGACTGTCCTGGAGAGGGGAGAGGGGGGATTCATTAGGTGTTTATCTGCAGACTGGACTGTCCTGGAGAGGGGAGAGGAGGGATTCATTAGGTGTTTATCTACAAACTGGACTGTCCTGGAGACAGGAGAGGGGAGATTCATTAGGTGTTTATCTACAAACTGGACTGTCCTGGAGACAGGAGAGGGGAGAGGGGGGATTCATTAGGTATTTATCTACAGACTGGACTTTCCTGGAGACAGGAGAGGGAAGATTCATTAGGTGTTTATCTACAGACTGGACTGTCCTGGAGACAGGAGAGGGGAGAGGGGGGATTCATTAGGTGTTTATCTGCAGACTGGACTGTCCTGGAGACAGGAGAGGGGAGAGGGGGGATTCATTAGGTGTTTATCTACAGACTGGACTGTCCTGGAGACAGGAGAGGGTAGAGGAGAGATTCATTAGGTGTTTATCTACAGACTGGACTGTCCTGGAGAGGGGAGAGGGGAGATTCATTAGGTGTTTATCTACAGACTGGACTGTCCTGGAGAGGGGAGAGGGGAGATTCATTAGGTGTTTATCTACAGACTGGACTGTCCTGGAGACAGGAGAGGGGAGAGGGGAGATTCATTAGGTGTTTATCTGCAGACTGGACTGTCCTGGAGACAGGAGAGGGGAGAGGGGGGATTCATTAGGTGTTTATTTACAGACTGGACTGTCCTGGAGACAGGAGAGGGGAGAGGGGGGATTCATTAGGTGTTTATCTGCAGACTGGACTGTCCTGGAGAGGGGAGATTCATTAGGTGTTTATCTACAGACTGGACTGTCCTGGAGACAGGAGAGGGGAGAGGGGGGATTCATTAGGTGTTTATTTACAGACTGGACTGTCCTGGAGAGGGGAGATTCATTAGGTATTTATCTACAGACTGGACTGTGCTGGAGACAG